>NC_046172.1:55472325-55618794 GCF_011064425.1 Rattus rattus
TCACCCCAGTGAACTAGACTGTTGGGGGGGAGGTGGCAATGGGGAGGGTTGGGAGGGGAACAATACAAGGGAAGGGGAGGGAGGAGGGGGATGTTTGCCCGGAAACCGGGAAAGGGAATAACACTCGAAATGTATATAAGAAATACTCAAGTTAATAAAAAAAAAAGAAAGAAATGGGGTTCAGAACTAAACAAAATTCACAGCTGAGGAATGCCGAATGGCGAGAAACACTAAAGAAATGTTCAACATCTTTTAGTCATAAGGGAAATGCAAATCAAAAACAACCCTGAGATTTCACCTCACACCAGTGAGAATGGCTAAGATCAAAACTCAGGTGACAGCAAATGTTGGTGAGGATGTGGGAGAAGAACACCTCCATTGTTGGTCGAATTTCAGACTGGTACAACCATTCTGGAAATCAGTCTGGAGGTTTCTCAGAAAATTGGACATTGAACTACCTGAGGATCCAGCTATACCTCTCCTGGGCATATACCCAAAAGATGCCCCAACATATAACAAAGACTCATGCTCCACTATGTTCATAGCAGCCTTATTTATAATAGGCAGAAGCTGGAAAGAACCCAGATGCCCTTCAACAGAGGAATGGATACAGAAAATGTGGTACATTTACACAGTGGAGTACTACTCAGCTATCAAAAACAATGACTTCATATAATTCGTAGGCAAATGGATAGAACTAGAAAGTATCATCCTGAGTGAGGTAACCCAATCACAGAATAACACACATGTTATGCACTCACTGATAATGGATATTAGCCCAAAAGCTCGAATTACCCAAGACAAATACACAGACCACAGGAAGCTCAAGAGAAGGACTACCAAAATGTGGACCCTTCACTACTTCTTAAAAGTGGGAACAAAAATATTCTCAGAAGGTGATATGGAGGCAAAGTTTGGAGACTGAAGAAATGGCCATCTACAACCTGCCCCACATGTGGCATACATATAGATAGATAGATAGATAGATAGATAGATAGATAGATAGATAGATAGATAGATAGATAGATAGAGTTATAGATAGATATAGATATAAATATAGATATATATATAGTATATATAGATATAGATGTATAGATAGATATAGAGATAGAGATAGATAGAGATAGAGATAGAGATAGACACACACACACACACACACACACACAGACAACAAAACTAGATAAAATTGATGAAGCTAAGGAGTGCATGCTGACAGGAACTGGATATAGATGTCTCCTGAGAAACACAGTCAGAGCATGTCAAATACAAATGCGAATGCTAGCAGCAAACCATTGGACTGAGAACTGGACTGCCTTTGGGGGAATTAGAGAATGGGTTGAAAGAGCTGAAGGGCCTTACAACCCCATAAGGACAACAATGCCAAACAACCAGAGCTCCCAGGGACTAAACCATTACCCAAAGACTGTATAAATGGATGGACCCATGGCTCCAGCTGCATATGTGGCAGAGGATGGCCTTGTTGGGCACCAATGGAAAGAGAACCACTTGGTCCCGCCAAGATTGGACCCCCAGTGTTGGGAATGCCAGGGGGGAAGGAGTGCTGGGTGGGGAGGGTAATACCTTTCTAGAAGAAGGGAGGGGAATGTTTTAGGGTGGGTTATGTCTGGGAAACTGTGAAAGAGATATAACATTTGAAATGTAAATAAAAATATCTAATAAAAGAAAAGAAAAAATGAATGGCATTAAAATCACTCATTCATCAAAATGAAGAACAACCACCACAACAACAAAAAACTCAGGTGACACCACATGTTGGTGAGTCTGTGGAGAAAGAGGAACACTCCTCCATTGCTGGTGGGATTGCAAATGGTACAACCATGCTAGAAATCAATTTGGAGGTTCTTCGGAAAATTTGAAATACACCTACCTAGAGACCCAGAAATATTGCTCTTGGGAATATTCCCAAAAGATACCCCACTATGCCACAGGGGCACATGTCCAACTATGTTCATAGCAGCCTTATTTGTGATAGCCAGAAGATGGAAACCATCCAGATGTCCCATGACAGAAGAATGGATACAGAAAATGTGGTTCATTTACACAATGGAATACTACCCAGCTATTAAGAACAAGGACATCCTGACTTCTGCAGCAAATTGATGGAACTAGAAAATATCATGCTGAATGAGGTAACTCAGGCCCAAAAGGTCATGCATGGTATGGTCTCATTAATAAGTGAATATTAGCCAAGAAAATACAGAATACCCAAGGTAAAATCCACAGAACTCAAAAAGTTCAACAAGCTGAATGGCCTAAGTGGAGGGATGTCTCAGTCCCCCACTTATGAGGGAGAAAAAAAACCACAATCAGGGGTGAGGGACAGGGGAGGAAATGAGGCTGGGGAGGGGGATCAAGATTTGGTTTTGCAATTTGCAAATTCATCTGAATAACAAAAAACCCAGGATAGCTAAAACTATCCTCAACAATAAAGGACTTCAGGGGGAATCACTATCCCAGAACTCAAGCAGTATTACAGAGCAATAGTGATAAAAACTGCATGGTATTGGTACAGAGACAGACAGATAGACCAATGGACAGAATTGAAGACCCAGAAATGAACCCACACACCTATGGGCACTTGATTTTTGACAAAGGAGCCAAAACCATCCAATGGAAAAAAGATAGCATTTTCAGAAAATGGTGCTGGTTCAACTGGAGGTCAACATGTAGAAGAATGCAGATCGATCCATGCTTATCACCCTGTACAAAGCTTAAGTCCAAGTGGATAAAGGACCTCCACATCAAACCAGATACACTCAAACTAATAGAAGAAAAACTAGGGAAGCATTTGGAACACATGGGCACTAGAAAAAATTTCCTGAACAAAACACCAATGGCTTATGCTCTAAGATCAAGAATCGACAAATGGGATCTCATAAAACTGCAAAGCTTCTGTAAGGCAAAGGACACTGTGGTTAGGACAAAACGGCAACCGACAGATTGGGAAAAGATCTTTACCAATCCTACAACAGATAGAGGGCTTATATCCAAAATATACAAAGAACTCAAGAAGTTAGACAGCAGGGAGACAAATAACCCTATTAAAAAATGGGGATCAGAGCTAAACAAAGAATTCACAGCTGAGGAATGCCTAATGGCTGAGAAACACCTAAAGAAATGTTCAACATCTTTAGTCATAAGGGAAATGCAAATCAAAACAACCCTGAGATTTCACTTCACACCAGTGAGAATGGCTAAGATCAAAAACTCAGGCGACAGCAAATGCTGGTGAGGATGTGGAGAAAAGGGAACACTCCTCCATTGTTGGTGGGATTGCAGACTGGTACAACCATTCTGGAAATCAGTCTGAGTTCCTCAGAAAATTGGACATTGAACACCTGAGGATCCAGCTATACCTCTCCTGGGCATATACCCAAAAAGATGCCCCAACATATAAAAAAAACACGTGCTCCACTATGTTCATACGTAGCCTTATTTATAATAGCCAGAAGCTGGAAAAAAACCAGATGCCCTTCAACAGAGGAATGGATACAGAAAATGTGGTACATCTACACAATGGAATATTACTCAGCTATCAAAAAACAATGACTTTATGAAATTCAGCAAATGGTTGGAACTGAAAATATCATCCTGAGTGAGCTAACCCAATCACAGAAGAGACATACATGGTATGTACTCATTGATAAGTGGCTATTAGCCCAAATGCTTGAATTACCCTAGGATGCCTAGAACAATGAAACTCAAAGATTTGATGATCAAAATGTGAATGCAGATGCGCTCCTGAGAGACACAGCCAGAATACAGCAAATACAGAGGGAATGCCAGCAGCAAACCACTGAACTGAGAATAGGACCCCCGTTGAAGGAATCAGAGAAAGAACTGGAAGAGCTTTAAGGGGCTCGAGACCCCACATGTACAACAATGCCAAGCAACCAGAGCTTCCAGGGACTAAGCCACTACCTAAAGACTATACATTGACTGACCCTGGACTCTGACCTCATAGGTAGCAATGAATATCCTAGTAAGAGCACCAGTGGAAGGGGGAAGCCCTGGGTCCTGCTAAAGACTGAACCCCAGTGAACTAGACTGTTGGGGGAGAGGGGCAGCAATGGGGGAGGGGGGAGGGGAACACCCACAAGGAAGGGAGGGGGAGGGGATGTTTGCCCGAAACCGGAAAGGAATAACACTGAAATGTATATAAAAGAAATACTCAAGTTAATAATAAAAAATAAATAAATAAATAAATAAAGAAAGAAAGAAAGAAAGAAAGAAAGAAAGAAAGAAAGAAAGAAAGAAAGAAAGAAAGAAAGAAAGATTTGGTTTTGGGTGGGAAAAAAAGGACTGAAACCCTGAGGGCCAGCAGAAAGAAAAAGACCTTGAATGTACCAGAGACCTAGGAAGTGAGAGACTGTCAGGACTCAAAGGGAGGGACCTTAGATGAAATGCTCTACAGTAAGGAGACGGAAATTTTAGAGCCCACTTCCAGCAGAAAGACAGGGCATCAAGTGAGTGATGGTGTTGCTATCCCAAAGTCAAAACTCTGACCCATAATTCTTCCTGTCTGGAAGAAATGCAGAGATGAAAATGGAGAAGAGCCTGGGGAAAAGAAGATCTATTTACAGGCCCAAAGTGGAATCCAGCTCAAAGAGAGGCCCCAGGACTCTAACACCATTACTGAGGCTATGGGGTGCTCAAAAAAATAGACCTATCATGACTGCCTTCTAAAACACCCAACAAAGAGCTGAAAGAGGCAGATGCAGATATGTGTAACCAACCAATGAACAGAAGCTGCTGACCCCCTTGGTTGAATTAGGGAAAAGCTGGAGGAAGCTGAGGAGGAGAGCAACCTCCTAAGAGGACCAGCAGCCTCAATTAACCTGGAACCCTGAGATCTCTCAGACACTGGATCACCAACCAGGCAGCATACACCAGCTGACATGAGGCCCCCAACACATACACAGCAGAGGACTCCCATGACTGGGTTCAGTCAGAGAAGATGCCCCTAATCCTCAAGAGACTGGAGACCCCCGGAAGTTTAGAGGTCTGGTGGGGTGGGGACATCTTTGTGGAAACATGGGGTGCAGGGATATGGGGGGAGATATGGGATTTAGAATAGTTGGAGGGTGGAAGATGGGGGATAAAATCTGGAGTTTAAAATTAAAAAAAAATTTAAAAAGTGGGGGAGAAAGAGGGGATAGAGAAGAAAAGGAGGACAATGCCCACTGAATTCACTAAGCAAGACTCATATGAACTCATAGAGACTCAAGCAGTAAACACAGGGATTACTTAGGTTTGTACCAAGTCTTCTACATTTATATTATAGCTTTCAGTTTAGTAATTTTATGGGATTCCTGAATGTATGAATGAATGGGTCTCTGATTCTTATACCTTCTCTTGGGGCTCTTTTTCTTTGATGGGTTGCCTTGGCCAGCCTTGAGGTGAACAAATTTTAGTAGCCTTCTTGTACACAAACAACAAATAGACTTAGAAAGAATTTAAAAATAATTCAAAATAGCTTCAAAAATCTTGAAATAAGTCTAACCAAGGAAATGAAATATTTGTATTTTGAAAAATTAACAGCATTAAAAGATGAAATTGAAGAAGATACCAGAAGATGGACAAACTTCTCATGTTCATGGATAGGAAGGATATCTAAGAGACTGAACCATCAACCAAAGAATATGTAGGAGTTGAACCTAGGCCCCCTACACATTTGGAAGAGTTGTGCAGCTTGGTTTTTGTTTGGGTCCTCTAACAATTGAAGTAGGGGCTGTTTCTGACTTTTTTGTCTGCCATTGAATCTCCTTCCCTACCTGGACTTTCTGGTTGGGCCTCAGTTTGAGAGGATGTACTTAGTCTGATGGAAGTGGATATCCCAGGTTGGGGTGATGCCCAAAAAGCGCAGGGTTCCCCTTCATTGAAAAGAAAGGGGGAGGGGTAGTGGGGGAGTGATTTGTAAGGGTGGGAGTAGGAGGAGGGGAGGGAGGGGCCTATGATAGGGATATAAAATGGATAAATAAATAAATGAAAAAAAGAAAAGAAAGGCAATTTATAGTTTTCACAGCATCTCCAGCAAAATTCCAATACAATTCACTGAAATTGAAAGAATAGTCTTCAATTTCATATAGCAGTATAATAGTCTCAGGACACCCAATACAACACTGAACAGCAAAACAAAATCTGCTGGATCTCAGATTTCAAGTTACACTACAGAACTTTAGTAATAAAAGTCGTCACAATACTGACATGAAAATAAATTTACTGGCCAATGTAAAAAAAAAACAAAAAACAAAAAACTGAAGACCCATATAAACACACTCTCTTAGATCAATCTGGGTTTTTTTTTTTTTGACAAATTAGCCTACAATAAACCTTAAACAAAAGAAAGCATCTTAACCACATGGTTCTGGTCAAACTGTATAGTTAGAATGCAACTTCCTCAGCATGCACCATACACAGTAGATCAAGGACCTCAACCTAGGACTGGATACCACTTTCTTTCTTTATTGCTTGCTTTCTTTCTTTCTTTATTGCTTGCTTCCTTTCTTTCCTTCTTTCTTTCGTTCTTTCTTTCTTTCGTTCTTTCTTTCCTTCCTTCCTTCCTTCCCTCCCTCCCTCCTTCCTCCTCCTCCTCCCTCCTTCCTTCTTCTTCCTTCCTTTCTTCTTTCTGAGACAGGGTCTCTCTATCTAAAACACTATCTTCAAACTCAAGACCTGGTTGTTTTTGGCTTCTCCTCCCATGGATGCCCAACTAGTTCATCCTCAGCTACATAATATGCAGCTGAAGCCATGGGTCTGTCCATGTGTGCTCTTTGAATGGTGGTTAAGTCCCTGGCAGCTCTGGTTGGTTGGTATTGTTGTTCTTATTGGGTTGCAAAATCCTTCAGCTCCTTCAACCCTTTCTCTAACGCCTCCAATGGGGACCCTGTTCTCAGTTCAATAGTTTGCTGCTAGCATTCGCCTCTGTATTTGTCATGCTCTGCCAGAGCCTCTCAGGAGGCAGCTATATCAGGCTCCTGTCAGCATGCACTTTTGGCATCAACAATATTGTGCGGGTTTAGTGACTGTATGTATATGGGCTGGAGAAGGTACCATGTGGTGTTGAGAAGAGGGTATATTCTTTAGTTTTAGAATGAAATGCTCTATAAATATTTGTTAAATCCACATAGTTCACAACTTCTGGTAGTATCTCTGTGTCTCCCTTTAGTTTCAATTTCCATGACCTGTCCATTGATGAGAGTTGGGTATTGAAATCTCCTACTGTTATTGTATGAGGTGCAATGTGCGATTTGAGCTTTAGTAAGGTTTCTTTTATGAATGTAGGTGCCCTTGCATTTGGAGCATAGATATTTAGGATTAAGAGTTCATCATGGTGGATTTTTTATATGAAGAATATGAAGCATCCTTCCTTATCTGTTTTGATAACTTTTGGTTGAAAGTCCATTTTATTCGATATTAGAATGGCTACTCCAGCTTGTTCTTTGGATCATTTGCTTGAAAAATTGTTTTCCAGCCTTTAACTCTGAGGTAGGGTCTATTTTTATTACTGTAGTGTGTTTCCTGTATACAGCAAAATGCTGTGTCTTCTTTTTGTATCCAGCCTGTTAGTCTATGTCTTTTTGTTAGCGAATTGAGTCCATTGATGATAAGAGATGTTAAGGAATAGTGATTGTTGTTTTCTGTTATTTTTGTTTTCAGAGGTGGAATTATGTTTGGATGGCCCTCTTCTTTTGGGTTAGTTGAAAGATTACATTCTTGCTTTTTCTAGGGTATATAGTTCCCCTCATTGTGTTGGAGTTTTCTATCTATTATCCTTTGTAGGGCTGGATTTGTAGAAAGATATTGTGTAAATTTGGTTTTGTCATGGAATATCTTGGTTTCTCCTTCTATGTTAATTGAGAGTTTTGCTGGATACAGTAGCCTGGGCTGGTATTTTTGTTCTCTTAGGGTCTGTATGACATCTGTCCAGGATCTTCTGGCTTTCAAAGTCTCTGGTGAGAAGTCTGGTGTAATTCTGGTAGGTCTGACTTTATATGTTACTTGACAGTTTTCCCTTACTGCTTTTGATATTCTGTCTTTGTTTTGTGCATTTGGTGTTTTATCTATTATTTGATGGGAGGAATTTCTTTTCTGGTCCAATCTATTCGGTGCTCTGTAGTGTTCTTGTACTATTATGGGCTTCTCATTCTTTAGGTTAGAAAAGTTTTTATCTATAATTATGTTGAAAAATTTGCTCTCTTCTATACCTATTATCCTTAGGTTTGATCTTCTCAGTGTGTCCAGGATTTCCTGGATGTTTTTGGTTAGGAGCTTTTTGCATGTTACATTTTCTTTGATGGTTGTGTCAATGTTTTTTATGGCATCTTCTGCCCCTAAGATTCACCTTTCTATCTCTTGTATTCCGTTGGTAATGCTTGCACCTATGGCTCCTGTTCTCTTTCTTAGGTATTCTATCTTCAGGATCATCTCCCTTTGTGATTACTTTATTGTTTTTATTTCAATTTTTAGATCCTGGATGGTTTTGTTCAATTCCTTCACCTGTTTGGTTATGTGTTCCTGTAATTCTTTAAGGGATTTTTGTGTTTCCACTTTAAGGGCTTCTACTTATTTGACTGTGTTGTCCTGAACTTCTTTAAGGGAGTTATCTATGTCCTTCTTATAATCCTGTATCACCATCATGAGATGTGATTTTTAATCCAAATCTTGCTTTTCTGGTGGTATATCCAATATTTGCTTTGGTGGGAGAACTGGGCTCTGACGATGCCAAGTAGTTTTAGTTTCTGTTGCTTAGATTCTTGCCCTTGCCTCTCACTATCAGGTTGTCTCTGGGGTTAGCTTGTCTTCCTGTCTCTGACAGTGGCATGACCCTCCTGAAAGCCTGTGTGTCAGCATTCCTGTAGACCTGTTTTCTTTCAGCCAGGTCTGGGAACAGAGATCTATATCACAGAGTCAGCTCTGGTGCAGGCAGAAAAGGGAAGGATCCTGAGTGCTCCAGGAGGGTCCCTCTGATCAGAAATGGTGGTCTTACCTCTGTTCTCAGGTGTTGACCTTAACTATTCTTTTTTTTGTTTGTTTGTTCTTTTTTCGAGCTGGGGACCGAACCCAGGGCCTTATGCGCTTCCTGGCAAGCGCTCTACCACTGAGCTAAATCCCCAACCGACCTTAATATTCTTAATATGTTGAGACAAAATCTCAAAAAATGTAGTTCACATTTAAATTTATACATAAGTTTTTAATATAATGTGGAGGTTTACAGTATTGGTGTAGAGTTAAACTGCTGGTACAAGTGAAGATTTGACAAAACGAACATTATAAAATACCTTTTCAATGATGCAGACATTAAGTTTTTAGAAATTATCTTAATGAAATAATTCAACTGTGTATAGAATATGTCATCTTCAGGGAGTTACTTGGGTTCACATGCATCTCTCTTTTGAGAAATTATTCTAGTCTAAAACTCCCCTTTAGAAAAAAATTCATGGCTATTGCACTTACAAAAATCAAATTATTAATATTCTACTAAAGCAACATCTCTTTCAGTATTCTAACATATGCTTTAAGAGTGCTGAGGCTTTTTTCTATTCTGACTGATGGGTACATTTCTGGCCCTATGTAAGTTTTAGCTATCTCATCTCAAGGATTCCTTTCTACAAATTATAATAAATGATACTATTATATATTATATGCATACACATGAGCATGTACATATTACATGTTAAGACACTTGTATGGTATATAAGAGAATGCATACAAATTTGTATTATTGGGCTTTTTATTGGTTTTCTGATAGTTTTGTACAAAATGTTTTGCCATATTCACCCTTCTTTGCCCAGCTCTTCTCAGATCCATATCTTTCCCTTCCTATTCAACTTGGTGTTGTTCTCATTTACCATAAAAGCCAATTCTCTGCTGAGGGTTTAGTTATGGATCAATCAATGGGTATACCCCTGATTTGTTAGGAGACAATTTAATACTATGAAAATTTAGCCAGATAATGGCAGTAGGTTCTCCCACAAAGGCCTATACTCTGTAATCTATTTAGCCACACGTTTTTGTCCTGAAAAGGGTGACAAGTTTGGCTTTTACTGTGTGACATTTGCCTTAAATCCAATCAGAATCTCGTTCACTCCCATAATACTCACACCACACTTCTAACCATGAGCATGTTTTTATAGGCTCATTATTATTGTATCTCACAAAGTTTGCACCTAAATAAGATTAATCATTATTTTGTCCTCTGTTAGTATACATATCACCTTCAAGTAATATGAAACTTATCCAGTAGAGATTGAATTTCCAGGTCAGCACAAGCTTAATTTCTCCGTATTCTAGGGTTCAAACTTGTGATACCCTAATGTAATATGGTCTTATTATCAAGTCCTGGAGGGTAACCTATAAAGCATAGGTAATAAGTGTATAATCTTTGTATATATGAATTCAATGGCTAAAAATCTAAAAGAAACAGCACTTTTCTTGAGAATATGTTTTTATTTGTTAGCTTCTGATGTTTGTTAGGGGAAATGCTGTTCTATTGTAGAATAGTTACCTTTTAGTACTACATATATGTATACATGTATATATAGTATTAAATAATATATCTAAATTGCTTTTGTCCTCTGTTAAGAATATATATATGTATATGTGTGTATAGATACATACATATACATATATGTGTATATGCTCACACATATTATATATATAAAACCAAAAATTCTTTCTGCAATAAATTTTCACATGATTTTTCCTAAAGGCCTTTAGTATTACTTCACTCATATTTTCATATTTCCTTTTATACCTTCCTCTATCTTCCCTACTATGACTTTACTTTCCTATTCCATTTTTCTTTTTTTAACTTTTTATAACACAGAATTCTTCCTCCCCTTGCTTGCAAACCCCTCCCTTAGTAATTTCCTGATTTGCACAGATATCCACACAGAGCAGGAAAGACAAAGAGCACACTCATAAATGAGAAATAAATATGTGGTGTTTGTTCTTCTGGGTCTGGGTTACCTCATGCTGAATGATTGCTTCTAACTTTATCTTTTTATATACAAAACAATAACTTAATCTTTTCAATAGCCCAATAATATGCCATTGTCTAAAAGTAGCTCCCTTTTAGTATCCATTAATAATTTGGTGGCTGTTAAGAGTGATTCAAAATTTTTTTGGCTTTTGTGAATAGAGAAGGAGAGAGTAATGATGACCAGGCATTGTTAAAATAGGATATTGTGTTTGGGGTAAATGTCTCAAAACTGTATAGCTGAAAATTTTTCAGAAATTAAAAGTGCTCAAAAGAACTCCCATGCTCATAGATTGGTAGATTAAAGATTACAAAAATGTCCATTTTTCCAAAAGTAATCTGAAGATTCAACACAATATGCAGCAAATATCCTAAGCATTTCTTCACAAAATTTGAAATGATACTCTTGAATTTCATATAAGAAATACCCAGTTTAATAAAGATGGAAAAAAACACAAGATTCAACATAGTCAAAACAATACTAAACAGGAAAATACTTCTGTAAGGTATTTTTATTATTTCTTAATATTTTATAATTGTATATACATTGAGTAACATCATTATTCCATCAAGCTATTTAACATACCACCTCAAATGGTTATTCATTTTATTTATAGCACTGATCAAATTTATCAATATCCAAAGTCATTAACATCAGTCCCAATCAGTATTGGAGACTATAATAAATAGTATTATAACCTTCTGAAAAGCTAAGGTATAGAATGACTATAAATGTCCATCAATGTACAAGCTTGGTGAGTTTGAAATAGGGGATAGCTTTCTATTAACTATAGCCAGTGTGTTGTGCAATACATCACCAAAAATATACTATCCAACTGAATCTTTATACTATTTGAAAAGATTCCTGCTCCCATTTAGTCTCTAGAAAGCAGCATTTTATTATCTGTTTATAAGACTTTAGCTGTTTTAAATGCCCAAATAAGTGAAAACATGTGGTATCCATCTTTCTTTGCCAGCTTACTGTGCAGAAGAAAGATCTCTTAATGAGATGCCATTATTAGTAAAGACTCTTTAAAGAATAGTCACTTGTGTAGATACACTTTTATCCACAAATGCACTGATGAAGGTTTATGTTTATACTATAGTTCAGTTATGAATAATGCTGCACTGATATTTAGTGTCTAAAAGTATGATTTTATAGATCACAATGATGTTACTACAGCAGGGACATCCTCGTGGAGACAGGGGGTAGGGGCAGGGAGGAGGTACAGGGTGTGGAAATGTCAAAGGGTAAACTGGGAGGGAAATAAATTCTGAAGTGTAAAAATTGGATTAAATAAATTAAAAAAACAATGATGTAGGGAAAGAAAAGTCTGCTGTTGATTTCTAAAGCTCATGAAGTCACTGATTTTTCTCGCAGCTTGTATGTGACTTCCAGCTAGAATCAATTGTCTGACAGTCTGGTTAAGGTATTGGCTAGGTTGATAATCAAGTGGATTAACAGGGTACACATTTCAGTATTTGATCAGGTTGGATCATCACAGGTATGCTTTGGCTAAACTGTAATATCATTTCAGTTTGAAGTTTATCGGAACTATAGATGTGCACCAAGTATTGGTTGATTTGCTGATTGTTAAATAATGAACACATGGTATACTTGATGGGTCATTCTTTCCTGTCTGTTCAGCATTTTGAGGTTGGATTTCGTGCTTGACTGAATTACTATTTGTCATATAAGCCTAGCTGTCTGTGAAGTCTAGCACAATCTTGTGTATTCTTGCCAGGATGGGGATTTGGGATCCGCTTTGAGACTGTGCTAAGCAACTGTGCATACTTTGCCTTTTTCTTAAGCTATTATAATTTATCTAAATAGGCTCTGCCTTGCCTGTCCCTCCCTGTATAGTGCCTGGGAGAAGGAACTGAGTCTGGGTATAAGGACAGACACTTACAAAGTCAAGCCAGATGAAAGTTCCTACAATGCTTCTGAATGCAACTGGTTTTACAGATATGCAACGCTACTGTCTCATACCTTTGACTGGGTATCACAACTGTAAAGGACAGGAGGTACCATTAGTATCAACAGAGTGGTTACTGTGATATCTATACTTTTTCATTTTTGTCTGAACTCAGGTTGTCTAGTGATACTATTTTCCCCAGTGTTCCTCAAGAGGTGAGATCTGAGAAGGTTTCCTAGGATAAGTCTGAGAAAGAACTCTTTGAAAGGAAGCCTTGCAGGGCCTGGAGAGATGTCTCAGTGGTTAAGACTGCTCTTTCAGAGGTCCTGATTTTAATTCCCAGCAACCACATGATGGCTCACAACCCTCTGTAATGGAATATTGTGCCCTCCTCCAGTGTCTCTGAAGACAGAAACTGTGTACTCGCATATATAGATTAAATACCTCTTTTAAAAAAGGAAAGAAAATCTTGGATTCACTTTTCCCCATACAGAAATTATATACTCATTGGAATCAACTCTTTTTGGTATTTGGCTACCATAGTGGAAAGGGAAGAGAGCAATTCTTCAGAATAACAATATTCCTTTAACCTTTTTATTGCAACTATTATTGGGTCTTGGAATCCACACAGGTACTTCTAGCTTATTCCCTAATTTTGATATATTCATAAAGATGCTTTTATCTGTATATAGCTATTATTTGGTCTACATTTGAGAGAATCTAAAGCATGGGATTTCCTTTTTAATTATTCTGCTACAATTTCTTCCATATAGATTTGTATATGCTTATTATTAAGTCCTTAAATAACTTCCAACCTAATACTGATACCATAGTGAAGCTTACATAATTTCAGAAACACAAACAAAAATTTGAATAGTGATTTCATTATCATGAGATTTAAAAAGAAATTATCCACATTTAATTCTTTTCCCATTCACTTATTTTATTCACTTCATATCCCAAATGATATCCACCTTCTCCCTGTTACCCCCGCACACAAAGCCTCCCCCATCTATTTCTCCTCTGAAAGTATAAAGACACCTCTGGGCATCACCCCACTCTGGTACACCAGTCACTGCAGGACTAGGTGCATCCTCTCCTACTAAAGCCAAAGAAGGCAGCCTAGTTAGGGGAATGAGATCAATAGGTAAGCAATAGATTTAGGGTCAGCGCCCCTCCAGTTGTTGGGGGACCCACATGAAGGCCAAGTTGTACATCTGCTATGTATGTGTGGGACAGTCTGTGTATGCTCGCTCTTTGGTTGGTGGTTCTGTTTCTGGGAGCTCACATGGGTCTTGCTTAGTTGACTCTGTTGGTCTTCTTATGGATTCTCTATCCCCTTCAGGTCTCTAAATCCTTACCCAACTCTTCCACAAAACTCTCCCAGCTCAGTCTAAAGTTTAGCTGTGGGTTTCTGCATTTAGTTTAGTCATTTTCTGGGTGGAAACTTAGTCATCTTCTGGGTGGAACCTCTCAGAGGACAGTTGCAGCTCCTGTCTGCAAGCAGAGCAAAATATCATTAATAATGTCAGGATTTGGATCTCTCACATGAGATGGGTCTCAGGTTGAAGAAGTCACTGGATGGCTGTCCCCTTGGTCTGTGCTCTATCTTCATCCCTGCACATTTGGTAGGCAAGACAAATTTTTACATGGAAGGTTTTATCAGTAGATTAATGTCCCCCTCTCTCTTCTCAAAGTCCTACTTGGTTTCAGGAGGTGGCCACTTGTGTTTCTAAATTCCCTTCTGGTAGGAATCTAAGCTAGGGTCACCCCCAATAGACTCCCCATATCATCTTTCATCCCTGGGCTCTGCTAATTTCCAGAGATGCCACCACTGCGGATTTCCATTCTCATTCCCAGCTCTCTTCCAACCTCTACTCTCCCTACACTTGATTGTCATCCTTATTTCTCTCTTCACTTCCTCTCCTACACATTTCATTCTCTTCATCCACCTGCGATGACTATTTTGTTTCCCCTTGTGAGTGAGATAGGAGCATCCTTCCTTGGGACCTCCTTATTGCCCAATTTTTTGGGCCTATGGAATGTGGCATTTTTGTCCTGCACTTTATGACTAATGTCCACTATAAGCGAGTACATAGCATATGATTCTTTCTGGCTCTGGATTACTTTACTTAGGATATTCTCAAGTTCTATCCATTCACCTGAAAATGTCATGATGTCTTTGTTTTAATACTTGAATAATATTCCATTGTGTAAATATACCACATTTTCTTCATCCATCCTTCAGTTGAAAGACATCTTGTTTTATTCTACTTTCTGGCTATTATGAATAAAGCTGCTATTAACCATTTCATGTGGTATAGTGGGGCACCATTTGGATATATGCCATGGTATAGCTGGGTCTTGAGATAGAACAATTTCCAGTTTTCTGAAAAACTACCAAATTGATTTCCAAAGTAGTTATACAAGGTTGCATTCCCACTAGCAATAGAAGGGTGTTCCCCTTGTTCCACATCTTTGTCACTTGAGATTTTTATCTTAAAGATTCTGATGGATAAGATGGAATCCTTAGGAGGTTTTGGCTTGCATTTCCCTGATGATTAAGGACTTTGAACATTTCTTCAAGAGCGTCTTGGACATTTGAGAATTCTCTATTTAGCTCTGCACTTCATTTTTAATTGGATTATTGGGTTGTTGATGTCTAATTTCTTGAGTTCTTTATAAATTTTGGATATTAGTTCTCTTTTGGAGGGTTGGTGAAGATCCTTTCCCATCTGCAGGCTGCCAGTTTGTCTTATTGACATTGTCCTTAGTCTTACAGAAGATTTCTAGTTTCATGAGGTCACACTTATCAATTTTTTTTTATTTTAGAGTCTGAGCCATTAGTATTCTCTTCAGAAGGGTATTCCCCATTTGTGTTCTGTCAAATTTACTGTATCTTGGAGTTGAGTTTTGTGCAGAGTGATAAACTATTTGCATTCTTCTACACACAGATGCCTAGTTAGAGCAGCACCATTTATTAAAGATACTTTCTCCTTATTATGGTTTGGCCTTTATCAAAAATAAAGTGTCTGTAGGTGTGTGAATTTATTTTGGTATGTTTGATTTTATTCCATTGATCAACCTGTCTATTCCTATACAAATACAATGCAGTTTTATTTATAGCTCTGTAGTTCAGCTTGAGGTCAGAGACGGTGTTACCTCAGAAGTTCTTTTATTGTTCTGGATTGTATTGGGCTATCTTGGGTTATTTGTTATTCCATATGAGATTAAGAATGGTTCTTTCAGTATCTATAAAGAACTGTGTTGGCATTTTGATGGAAACTGCATTGAATCTATAGATTGCTTTTGGTAACAGGGTAATTTTCACTATGTTAATCCTACCAATCCATGAGCATGGGAGATATTTCCATCTTTTGATATCTTCCTCAATTTCTTTCTCCACAGACTTGAAGTTATTGTCATACAGGTCCTTCACTTTCTTAGAGTTATAGCAAGTTATTTTATATTATTTATGCCTATTATAAAGGTTATTGTTTCCCTAATTTCTTCCTTGGTCTGTTTATCATTTGTACAAAAGAGAGCTACTAATTTTGTTTCATTTGTTGTTTCATTTTGTTAATTTTGCATCCAATAGCTTTGATTAAGGTGTATATGTAGTATAAGAGTTCTCTGGTAGAATTTTCAGGGTCACTTATGTATAATATCATATGATCTAAAAAAGTAATACTTTGACTTTTTCCTTTCCAATTTGTATTCCACTAATCTTTAGTTGTCTTATTGCTCTAGCTAGAACTTCAAGAACTCTATTGAATAAATAGGGAGTGGGCAGCCTTGTCTTGTCCCTGATTTTAATGGGATTGCTTCGAGTTTTTCTCCAATTAATTTGATGTTGGCCACTGACTTGGTGTATATTCCTTTTATTATGCTTAGGTATGTTACACTATATTAATATTTCCATGATTTTTTTAACAAAGTGTTTTGATTTGCTTGCTTTGTCACATCTAATGACAGTCATGTGATTTTTTTCTTTTTCAGTTTGTTTATATAGTGGAATACATTGATGGATTTTCCTATAATGAACCATCCCTGCATCCCTGGGATGAAGCCTACTTCATCATGGAGTATGATGGTACCATTTTGTATTCAGTTTGCACACATCTTATTGAATATTTTTGCATTAATGTTCATAAGAGAAATTTGTCTGAAATTCTTTTTTTTAATTTATTTTTTTTAACTTGAGTATTTCTTATTTACATTTCGAGTGTTATTCCCTTTCCCGGTTTCCAGGCCAACATCCCCCTAATCCCTCTCCCTCCCCTTCTTTATGTGTGTTCCCCTCCCCATCCTCCCCCCATTGCCGCCCACCCCCCAACAATCACGTTCAGTCTTAGCAGGACCCAGGGCTTCCCCTTATACTGATGATCTTACTAGGATATTCATTGCTACCTATGAGGTCAGAGTCAGGGTCAGTCCATGTATAGTCTTTAGAGTGGGTATTAGTCCCTGAAGCTCTGGTTGCTTGGCATTGTTGTTCATATAGGGTCTCGAGCCCCTTCAAGCTCCCCAGTTCTTTCTCTGTTCCTTCAACGGGGTCCTGTTCTCAGTTCTGTGGTTTGCTGCTGGCATTTTGCCTCTGTATTTGTTGTATTCTCTGGCTGTGTCTCCAGGAGTAGATCTACATGTAGTTTCCTGTCTGTCTGCACTTCTTGCTTCCATCCATCTTGTCTAATTGGGTGGCTGTATATGTATGGGCCACATGTGGGGGTAGCTCTGAATGGGTGTTCCTTCTGCCTCTGTTCTTGTTTGAGTATTTGTATGGTTTAGGTATCAGGGTGACTGTGGTCTCATAAAATGAGTTTGACAGTGTTCTTTCTGTTTACATTTTGTAGAATTGTTTGAAGAATATTGGTATTAGCTGTTCTTGAAAGTCTGGTAGAATTCTGCTGCAAACCATCTGGCTCTGTGGGATTTTTGATTGGGAGACTATTCTTGACTGTTCCTATTTTCTGGGGTTTTATGACTGTTTTAATAGTTGTTTGTTCTTATTTAACTTTTAAAAGTATTTGTCTAGAAATCATCTGTTTCATTAAATTGTCCAGTTTTGTTGATTACAGCATTTTGAAATAAGACTAAAGGATTCTTTGAATATCTACAGGTTTCATTGTTATGTCTCCCATTTCATTTCTGATTTTACTTATTTGAATTCCCTTCCTACACCCATTTCCTTGCCTGCCAAGAACTCTGGGGTACTTCCAGATGCCCTGAGTGACCTGCTGTTCCCCAGATCTCCCTTTTCTGACTACCTGCATTGCTTCACCCCAATCCCCTTTCTGCTGCATCCCCAGGTAGCACACCCAACTTCTAAGAGACTTGCACTACCCCTTGGGTGCCATTGTCAAGCCCAAGAATACTCACTGGAAGCCTGGTATACCAAGATCATCAAGGTTAGCAACACCCCAGGACCTACAACAATGGGAACATCCAGGGACAACCAGGTGGCTAAATGCCCTTGAGGAGTACATAAAGAAATGTTTATCATCCTTAGTCATAGGGAAATGCAAATCAAAACAACCTTGAGATTCTACCTCACAAAAGTCAGAATAGCTAAGATCAAAAACTCAGGTGAAAACAGATGCTGGTGAGGATGTGGAGAAAAAGGAACACTTCTCCATTGTTGGTAGGATTGAAAGCTGGTACCACAACTCTGGAAATCAGTCTGGAGGTTCCTCAGAAAATTGGACATTGCACTACCTGAGGACCCAGCTATACCTCTCCTGGGTATATAGCCAAAAGATGCTCCAATATATAACAAGTACACTTGATCCACTCTGTTCATAGCAGCCTTATTTATAATAGCCAAAAGCTGGAAAGAACGCAGATGCCATTCAACAGAGGAATGGATATAGAAAGTGTGGTACATCAAAACAATGGAGTGCTACTCAGCTATCAAGAACAATGACTTTATGAAATTCATAGGCAAATGGATGGAACTAGAAAATATCATCCTGAGTCAGGTAACCCAATAAAAAAACCACATATGATATGCGCTCACTGATAAGTGACTATTAGCCACAAAGCTCGAATTACCCAAGATACAATCCACATACCACATGAAGCTCAAAAGAAGGATGACCAAAGTGAGCATGCTTCAGTCCTTCTTAAAAGGGTGAACAAAAATATTCATTGGAGGGGATATGGAGACAAAGTTTGGAGCAGAGCCTGAAGGAATGGCCATTCAGATCCTGCACCACCTGGGGATCCAGTCCATATATATACAGCCACCAAAAATATTGATGAAGCCAAGAAGTGCATGCTGACAGGAGCCTGATATAGCTGTCTCCTGAGAGGCTTAGCAAGAGCATGACAAATACAGAGGCGAATGCTAGCAGCAAACTATTGAACTGAGAATGGGGTCCCTGTTGGAGGAATTAGAGAAAGGATTGAAGAAGCTGAACGGTTTTGCCACCCCATAAGAACAATACCAACCGACCAGAGCTCCCAGGGACTAAACCACTACCCAAAGACTGTACACGAACAGACCCATGGCTCCAGCTGCATATGTAGCAGAGGATGGCTTTGTGAGGCACCAACGGGAGGATAATCCCTTGGTCCTGCCACAGGCTGGACCCCCCAGAGTATGAGAGAATGTCAGAGTGGGGAGGTGGAAGGGGAGTTGGTTGGGAAGGAAACACCATATAGAAGGGGAGTGGGAGGGGATGGGGGCTTATGGACAGGAAACCACGAAAGGGAACAACATTTGAAATGTAAATAAATAATATCCAATAAAAAATAAATAAAAAAGAAAACATAATCACCAAATGCCAGGGAAATATGACACATCCCAAGCACAGCTATCTTCTTATAGCAAATCCTAGATATCTTGATGCAACCAAGTACAAGAAAATGACCTTAAAATTCAATCTTATAAAGATGATAGGAGCTTTTTTTGTTTTTAGTTGATATTATCTTTCTTTATTCAGCACACTTCTCTGAGAATGAGATGCATTAAGAATGTTCCTTTGTGTACTTAGTTTTTTTCTTTTCAAATGGATCGTTACAAATGCAGTTATTAGTTCTCTAAGTTCACTTGACTTACCAAGGTGTGACAGAAAGAAATGGCACGAAACAAGGTGTAGAGATTAGGTTTAGCAGCAAGAAAGCTCAGCAGTTTAGAGTCATGGTGGTGTTGAGTAACCTTACCTATTCAATTTATGTTAAACTTCCAGGTTATTTATGACTAAATGAGTTACTACAGAGACTTAAAGGACAGCATTTTAGGCCTGGCGATGTGCATGGCTTTGCGTTTGAAAACATGGAGTTTCTTGACTGATATCAGATCTTATGGCTTCACAGATTTTTTTTTTTCCATTTATTTTTCTTGGATATTTTATATATTTCCTTTTCAAATGTTATCCCCTTTCACCCCTCTCCCATATCTCTTCCCCTCCCACTGCTTCTATGAGAATGCTCCCACTCCTACCGACCCACTCAATACTCAACTCCCTGGCATTACCCTACATTAAGGAAATGAGCCTTCACAGGACCAAGGGCTTTTTCCTCCTATTGATGCTGGACAATGTCATCATCTGCTACATATGTAACTGGAGTCATGGGTCCCTCCATGTATACTCACTGGTTGGTAGTTTACTCCCTGGGAGCTATGGTGGGGTCTGGTTGGTTGATATTTTTATTCTTCCTATGGGGTTGCAGCTTTGTCAGTCTTTTCTCTAACTCCTCCATTGGAGTGTCATATTCCCTTGTTCAGTCCAATAGTTAGCTGCAACCATCCTCATATGTATAAGTAGGGCTCTGGCAGAGCCTCTCAGGAGACAACCAAGCACTTCTTGGCATCAGAACTAGTGACTGGGTTTGGTGGCTGCATATGGAAAGGAACCCCAGGTGGGTCAGTCTCTGGATGACTTTTTCGTCAGTCTTTGCTACCCTCTTTGTTCTTGTATTTCCTCCCACGAGTATTTTGTTCTCCCTTCTAAGAAGGAATGGAGCCTCCACATTTTCATCTTCCTTCTCCTTGATCTGTTTTTATAATTAGGTATTCCAAACTTTTGGGCTAATATCAATGAGTGCATACCATTTGTTTCTTTGAGACTGGGATACCTCGCTCAGTATGATATTTTCTATTTCCGTCGATTTGCCTAAGAATTTCAAGTAGTCATTGTTTTTAATAGCCAAGTAGTACTCTATTGGTCTGTATTCTTCTACATGCAGATCACCATTTGAACCAGCACCATTTGTTGAGAGTGCTGTCCTTTTTCCACCAGATAGTTTTAGCTCTTTTGTCAAAGATCAAGAGGCCATAGGTGTGTGGGTTCATTTCTGGGTTTTCAATTCTATTCTATCTGCATGTCTCTGTACCAATAACATGCATTTTTTTCAAATCAGGATTGCTCTGTAATGCAGCTTGATGTCAGGGATGGTGATTCCCCCAGAAGTTTTTATTGTTGAGAACAGTTTTAGCTATCCTGGGTTTTTTCTTATCCCAAATGAATTTGCAAATTGCTCTTTCTAACTCTATGAAGAATTGGGCTGGAATTTTGACAGGTACTGCATTGAATCTGTGGATTGGTTTTGGCAAGGTGGCCATTTTTACTATATTAATCCTGCCAATCCATGAGCATGGGAGATCTTTCCATCTTCTAAGATCTTCCTCAATTTCTTTCTTCAAAACTTGAAGTTCTCGTTGTACATATCTTCCACTTGCTTGGTTAGGGTCACACTGAGCTATTTTATATTATTTGTGACTATTTTGAAGGGTTTCATTTCCCTAATTTCTTTCTCAGCCTGATTATCTTTTGAGTATAGGAAGGCTACTGATTTGTTTGAGTTGATTTTATACTCAGCCACTTTGCTGAAGTTGTTTATCAGGCTTAGTAGTTCTCTGGTGGAACTTTTGGGGTCACTTAAGTATACTATCATATCATCTGCAAATAGTGATACTTTGATTCTTCCTTTCCAATTTGTATCCCTTTGACCTCTGTTTATTGTCTAACTGCTCAGGATAGAACTTAAAGTACTATATTGAATAGGTAGGGAAAGAATGGCAGCCTTGTCTAGTCCCTAATTTTAGTGGGATTGCTTCAAGTTTCTTTCCTTTCAGTTTGATGTTAGCGACTGGTTTGATGTGTATTGCTTTTACTATGGTTAGGTATGGGCCTTGACTTCCTGATCTTTCCAAGTCTTTTACCATGAAAGGGTGGTGAATTTTGTCAAATGCTTTCCCAGCATGTAATAAGATGATCATGTTTTTTCCCCTTGAGTTTGTTTATATAGTGGATTATGTTGATGGATTTCCATATGTTGAGCCATCCCTGCATCCCTGGGATGAAGCCTACTTGATCATGGTTAGTGATGGTTTTGAAGTATACTTGGATTCGGTTTGTGAGGATTTTGTTTAGTATTTTTCTATTGATACCCCTGAAAGAAATTGGTCTGAAGTTCTTTCTTGTAGGGTCTTTATGCGATTTAGGTATAAGTATAATTGTGACTTCAAAGAAAAAATTGGGTAGTGCTCCTTTGTTTCTGTTTTATGAAATAGTTTGAAGTATATTGGTAATAAATCTTCTTTGAAGGTCTGATAGTATTCTGCAAAAAGCTCATCTGGTCCTGGGCTTTTTTGATTGGGAGACTTTTAATAACTGCTTCAATTTCTTTAGGTGTTATAGGGCTGTTTAGATTGTTTACCAGCTCCTGATTTAACTTTGGCACCTCATATCTGTCTAGGAAATCATCCATTTCATTCAGGTTTTCCAGTTTTGTTGAGTATACACTTTTGTAGTAGGATCTGATGATTTTTTGAATTTCCTCATTTTCTGTTGATATGTCTCCCTTTTTATTCTTGATTTTGTTAATTTAGAAAACTATTTCTGTGCCCTCTTGGTAGTCTGACTAAGGGTTTGGCTATCTTGTTGATTTTCTCAAAGAAGCAGTTCCTGATTTTGTTGATTCTTTATATAGTTCTTTCTGTTCTACTTGCTTGAGTTCAGCCCTGAGTTTGATTATTTCCTGCCATCTACTCCTCTTGGCTGTATTTGCTTTTTTTTGTTGTTCTAGAGCTTTCAGATGAGCTGTTAATCTGCTAGTGTATGATCCCTCCAACTTCTTTATGGAGGCACTCAAAGCTATGAGTCTTCCTCTTACCACTGCTTTTATTGTGTCCCATAAGTTTGGATATGTTGTACCTTCATTTTCATTGAATTCTAAAAATATTTACTTTTTTAATATCTCAGTTATCACTAATTAGATAGTTTTTCAGCTTCCACATGTATGTGGGCTTTCTGTTGTTTTTCTAGTTATTGTAGACCAGGTTTAGTCTGTAGTTGTCTGAAAGAATACATGGGATTAATACAATGTTCTTGTATCTGTTGAGGTTTGTTTTGTGTCTGAGTATAAGAGTGCTTTTTGAGAAGGTACCATGAGGTGCTGAGAAGAAAGCATATTCTTCTGTTTTAAGGTGAAATGTTCTGTAGATATTGTTAAGTCTATTTGATTTATAACTTCTTTTAGTTTCACTGTGTCTCTGCTTATATTCCGCTTCCATGATCTGTCCATTGGTGAAAGTGAGGTGCTGAAATCTCCTACTATTATTGTGTGAGTTTCAATGTGTGCTTTGTGCTTCAGTAACATTTCTTTTAGAAATATAATGCCCTTGCATTTGTGGTATAGATGTTCAGAATTGAGAGTTTATCTTGGTGGATTTTTCTTTTGATGAGTATATAGTGTCCTTCCCCATTGTTTTTGGTAACTTTTGGTTGAAAGTTTATTTTATTGGATATTAGAATAGATACCCCAGCTTGTTTCTTAGGACCATTTGCTTGGAAAAAATTTTCCCAACCCTTTGTCACTGAGGTATGTTTCCTGTATGCAGGAAAATGCTGAACCCTCTTTATGCATCCACTCTGTTATCCTATGTCCTTTTTATTAGAGAGTTGAGTCCATTTACATTGAGACATATTAGGGACCAATGAGTGTTGCTTCCTGTTACTTTTGTTGATAAAGGTGAGTTATGTTTATGTGTTTCTCTTCTTCTGGGTTTGTTGTGAAAATATTAATTTCTTGCTTTTTCTTGGATGCAATTTCCCTTTGTTTTGATTTTTCCTTCTTTTTTCATCTGTAGTGTAGTTTGGTGGAAATATAACATTTAAATTTGTTTTTTGTCTTGAATAAATACCTTGGTTTCTTCATCATAGGTAATTGCAGTTTTACTTTCGTGTATTAGCCTGGGCTGTTGTTTTTGTTCTCTTGTATCATGACATCTTTCTAAAATCTTTGGCTTTATCGTCTCTGTTGAAATCTGGTATAATTCTGATGGGTGTGCCTTTATATGTTACTGATATTTTTCCCTCATTGCATTCAATATTCTTTTTGTTGTTGTTGTTCTGTTTGTTTGGTATTTTGACTATTATGTGACTGGAGGAATTTCTTTTCTGGTCCAATCTATTTGGAGCTCCGTAGGCTTCTTGTATGTTTATGGGCATCTCTTTCTTTAGGTTAGGGAAGTTTTCTTCTACAATTTTGTTGAAGATATTTGCTGGCCCTTTGATTTTCATTAGGCCCTCTTCTATAACTATCATTCTTAGGTTCGGTCTTTTTATTGTGTCCTGGATCTCTTGAATGTTTTGAGATAGGAACTTTCCACTTTTTGTATTTTCCTTGACGTTTTTGTCGATGTCTTCTCTGCTATCTTCTATGGCTGACATTCTCTCTTCTTTCTCTTGTATTCTATAGGTGATGCTTGCATCTGTGATTCCTGTTCTCTTTCCTAGGTTTTCTATCTCCAGGGCTGTCTCTCTTTGCAATTACTTTAATGATTATATTTCCATGTTTAGATCCTGGGTGGTTTTGTTCAATTCCTTCACCTTTTCGATTGTGTTCTCCTGTATTTCTTTAGGGGATTTATGTTTTTCTTCTTTAAGGGCTTCTGCTTATTTACTTGTATTTTCCTGTGTTCTTTAAGGGAGTTATTTATGTCTTTCTTAAAGTTCTCTATCATCTTCATGAAACGAGAATTTAGAACTGAATCTTGCTTTATAGGTGTGTTGGAGTATCCAGGACTTGCTGTGGTGGAAGAAA
The DNA here is from genome assembly GCF_011064425.1 of Rattus rattus. Classification (NCBI taxonomy): domain Eukaryota; kingdom Metazoa; phylum Chordata; class Mammalia; order Rodentia; family Muridae; genus Rattus; species Rattus rattus. The sequence goes on from NC_046172.1 coordinate 55,497,295, forward strand.
TGGGTTCTGATGTTGCCAAGTCAAATTGGTTGTTATGCTTGCTTCTCACTGTCTGATACATCTGGTGTTATCTGACCTTCCTGTTTCTGACTGGAGCCTGTCCATCCTATGAGTCTGTCATCCTGTGATCCTGTAATCTTGGATGTGTCAGAACCTCTGGGGAGGTTGAGCTGCCACTGAGGTGTGGGTTTAGTGGGTGGGGATCTAGAGCAGAGGCTCTGTTTCAGGCACAGGTAAAAACTGGAAGGCATGCAGGTATCTGGCAGGATGGGGTATTTGTGTCCCAGGGTTCCAGGGATCCCCCCCATTACACCGAGTATTGGGGCAGGTTTGGGGTTCTCACCTGTGATCCTGGATGTGTCATAATACCTGGGGCTGGGGGTGAGCTGCAACTAGGGTGTGGGCTGTGTTGGTTGGGATCCAGACCCTAGGCGCTGCTCCTGACACAGGTGGAAACCAGAAACTCATTAACTATTTTTTATACTTAATTCTTTACGTCTATTAGTGAGGAAATGATATTTAATATGTCAGGTAGCATAATTAAGCTACAAGACTCTTAATATCCTTTATTGCTTCCTTAAACTTACCTTCTTAAGTTTATATATTAACTTCCATTAAACTTAGTAAACTTACTTTAGTTAGTAGCATTCTGAACAGCTAAGGAGTAGAATGAATATAAATGTTCATCAATGTACTAGTTTGTTAAGTTTGAAAGAGAGAATATCCTTCTATTAATTGTAGCCACTGTGTTGTACAATACACCAACAAAAATATGGCATCTGACTGAATCTTTATACAGTTTGAACAGATTCTCTCTTCCAATTAGTCTCTAGAAAGGAGAATTTTATTTTCTGTATGTATGTGTTTGTTTTAAATGCCCAAATAAATAAAAATGTGTGATAAATATCTTTCTTTGCCAGTTTACAGTGTAGAATCAACGTATCTTCTAAGTTAATGTGTTGTAAATAACAAGATGCCATTATTATTAAAGACTCTTTAAAGAATACTGTCTTGTGCAGATACCACAGTTTTATCCACAAATCTACTGATGAACAGTTTTGTTTATACTATACTTTGATTTTTGTGACTAATGGTGTGTTGATATATAGCGTGTCTGAAAGAATGATTTTTCCAGATCATAATGATGATGGGCAGAATCCTACCTTAATCTTACTAAAGATTTTCAGAAAAAAATAAATTGCCAAAGCATCATCATATTTTAACATTTTTCTGAAATTTTTCTTCCTCTTATATTTCTAGTAAGCTCATCTGAATGTGCCTGGGCTTTTTAGATGCTGCAATATCTATGAAAGTAGTCTTGATATCTTCAGAATGATTACTGCACCTCAGACTCTTCCCATATCTTCTCCATATCTCTATCTATCTCGAGTCACCAAACATTATAAATAAATCAACAAAAACAAGATCAAAACAAACAAGCAAAAACTCAGTAAGATAAAAATGTCAAAACTAAACAAAAGATTAAAAATTTACATATACATATGCATGCAGTAAAACAGAATAAAATAAACAAACAAAAACCATAATAACAACAACAAATACCATGAATACATAGCTTTCATTATGTGTTAGCCAACTACTGGACATATACCTGCCCTAGAGTTTGCTTTCTAGTTTAATATACCCATTTACACTCCACTGGAGAAAACTGATATTTCCTTTATCATCTGATATCTCTTGTAACAAGTTTCTCTGTAAAGAGTGGGACCCCATGTCCACTTACTATTTTCAAGGTTGAGAGCCCATTTAGCTTAAACCTGTGCAGATATAGATGCATACTGCCACAGAAGGGGAAACAGGATATACATAGAAGGGGAAATAGAATATAGTGCAATGGAGAGATAAGTGGGAAACTAGATTTAGAGGATTAAAAATGGAGGAATGTTGAAAAGATGGATAAATTAGGGAACATGATAAAAGACAAGTACCACAAGGAGCCATTTGAAAAATCACATGTGAACCTAATACTATTGAAGTTTTCTAAAATATATACACCAAGTAATAGGCATGAGAACACTTCAACTGGACATCTTATGTCACCATTTAAAACCACCAGTACCAGGAATAGATTACAACTTATTTGGTCAAAGTAGCCCCATGGAACATTCAAACACCATAGGCTATTATCAAGTCTATTGATTGCTCTAAAACATATAGCAAGGTCCTATTGCTCAAGACAATATTTACTTATGGCATCAACCATTGAGAAGTTAAGCTGGTACTTAACTAGAAACTTCATTCCTACTGACTTATTTTCATGGTGCTGGAAAGAATTCTCCATGCTACCAGAAGAGAAATGTAACCATAATATCAACTAGCTACAGGCAGTGTGACCTACAACAATGATCTACCTGAAAGATATAATGGTACAATAGTGGTAGTTATCGGAGCAACCAACCATATTTTGATTGCATTTATGGCCATGAGATGAGAATTCAGAGACTCACAATTGGACAATATGTCGAAAGTAAATATAAAATATTGCCCATTACTTTCTATTTTGTACATAAAATGCTCTTGTAGTTGTTATTGCCTATATAATAAAATGTACTATCTTTAGACTTCTTATCAAGAGTTACAATCTTTTTTGCATTATTATATATGTGGGCAAACCACATCATGAATCTCAAAGACATAATTTCTTATTCTAATAGCACTTCTTGCACATATGATGAGATAAATTACAATTCAAGATTCTTTTATGACACTTTGATGTCATCCACCAGGACACTGCAGTATACAAATGTGGTTTTCATCTCCAACTCTCAGTAGAATTCCAGTTTGTTATATCTTTTGTTTTCTTTAAGGAGAAAGATGTTTATTTGGGAATATGATTTGCATATATATACTTGACTATATTGACTTTGTTGGAACACAATGCTATTCACATCACAATAGTCATAAAGCAGGAAGAAGGGAATAGGCCAGTGTCCTGATACCACTTTCAAGAGAACTTCCCCAATGCAATGATCTAAATGTCTTCTACTAGAACTACTTTTATTTTCTTCTTTAATTAGTTTCTTTGAAAATTTTCTACAAAGTATTTTAATCATTTTCTTCTTATCTCCTAAACCTCCTTGTTCCATTCCCATTTTCAAACACACCCAACTTTGTGTCCTCATTTACTTAAACACATCAAGTTCAATTAGTGTCTAATATATATACTTGGATGTATGTACTGTCAATTCTCCTTCATCCTTAAAGGAAACTCTCTCTCTCTCTCTCTCTCTCTCTCTCTCTCTCTCTCTCTCTCTCTCTCTCTCTCTCTCCTATCATTTGGCAAAGCTTTTTAGCTAGTCTTAAACATTCATATTTTCCTCCCTTCTCCATGCCAAGATTCTGGCTTGAATTTTTACATATCTTGAGCACAATACCTCAGATATACAACTGTAAAGCTGTGTTGAGACAACATTTTTTCTTTGTAATCAACAACAACTGCTGGCTCTTATAATTTTCTGCCCTCTCTTCTACAATGATCCCTAGGCCTTAAATGTAAGGAGTATGATATGTATGTTTTATTTAGGGCTGAGTAATCCACAGTCTCATAATCTCTACACCTTGATCAATTGTATGTTTCTTTCTATCACTTTCTACTGCAAAAAGAACCCTTTTCTGATGAGAGTTGAAAGATGCATTAATTGCTAGATATAACAATAAATCATTAGAACCCAAGTTAATACTATGTTAATTTAGCAGAGTAAGAGTAGTAAATTCTCTCTTAGGGCTTATTATCTGTCTATCCACAGGTTTCTGGTTCTGGATATGGTGACAGGCATGGATTCCTTTTAGTGGAATGTCCCTTAAGCCTAATCAGAAACTGGTTTGAACATTTTCATGATGTTCATTCATCCCATGATTGTCCCAGGTTTTTGTTGTTGTTGTTTGTTTGTTTGTTTGTTTGTTTGAGGCTGATCGTTATTGTCACAGGTGGGTAAGACCAATGACTGCCTTTCTCTTCTTGCTGCTTCCATGATTATGAAACCTAGTCAACAGAGATGGAGTTTTCAGGTCAGTACCAGCTTTATTTCTCTGTATTCCAGACCAAAAACTATTTTGTAAGCTTCACTCAAGGCATCATTTTTCTGTTTACAAATCACTGTGTGTGTGTATTGATTTGTTTTGTTTTACTTTTTACAGTGGTAGATGATATGCATAATACTGATCAAGGTAAACATGGTAGCCATGGCACAGATATAGAATACAGAGCTATCAAATGTATTTTATGCTTTTAATCTACCTCGCTAGACTGCATGTTTCTATCTTCTCTGCAATATCCTATAATTTTCTAAAGGTTATATAATATAGTCATCACATATAAAAATCTTGAATTATATTGGTTGCCATTAAAATTTTACTATTTACCAACATGTGACCTTGGGCAAAAGTACTTAATTCATTATGCCTAGATTATTCATTAGAGAAAATGGATTGATAAACAATAAAACATACAAACGTGACTTATTTGAAGATTCAGCTAGGTGACACTTGAAATGACATAAAATAACACAATTAACAGTCAAAAATTAGAGCAATCATTATGTACATGTAAACTTCTACTTGAACTTGAAGATTATGCTGTTTTTTTAATTCCATGTGACTGCTCATCTCCACTTGATGACATGTGTAATTGACTAAGAGATAAGCCTCTGAGTAGGTCTGTGGCTGTTCCCAAGAATGATTAATTGAAATGAGAAGACATTTTCTCAGAGTGGGATACATTTTTCAATGAGTAGCATAGATATAAAAAGAACTGAAGGAAAAGCAAAAGCACACAGACAGACAATACATTGTTAAATTACCCTGTTGCTATTATGTAAGTCAACTTAGTGAATCCCTTTCTAAAATATATGGACATCTCCCTGGTTTTGTTTCCCCAGAGAACATTGGCTGGTATAATCCACAAAACATTTGCTGCCAAGAATTGTCTACTTACCACCCACAAGCACAAACTTTTATTGGGAAGTTTTTTCCCCATCCCTTTACTTTTGGATTAAGTAGCTTTAATCTTTATTCTTAATGTGCTTCCATGTATTACATTATTTCCTTTTTATTTGCTCTATTTATGCCATAACAATGTTTGTCTTGATCAGTGTTGTTCATATTGCCCAGCACTGTAAAAGTTAAAAGAAAACTAAATAAATAAAATCCTACATGTGCCTAAACAATTTTAATGATATGAATAAAACTTGGTCATAACTACTTAAAAACATTGCTCATGTGCTTTCCCCATCTTGGTCATAGATTTTCAAGGGAAGAAATCTTATCAGGCACATTGATATATGATGTTGTTTTGATCCTAGAATCAAAGTAGCTGTTTCCCATCAGAATAAGCCCAGGAACATTTCCCTTGTTAGGCTGACCTTTGAATTCTAGAACTGCATTTTGTAGTCAGGCTTTTGCTTTGTTTCTGATTCATTTTTGAAACTTTTCAATGATATTCCAAATTTTGAACTCCTCACACTGTAGGAACATCCATGCTTCTGTAGCTGCTGAATCATTTCCTTCAAATGCCACTTAAACTGCTGACTGGTCCTGAGATTTTAAAGAAAATAAAAATCATTATCTAATGGAAAGATAACCTTATCTCAGAATAGCTATAATAAAAAATATATAGAAGCAAAAATACTCATGAAGTTATTAAAAATAGACTCCAGAATTTCAAGGAACCATGGAATTAGCTTGGCCTAGCTGCCTTGAGAGGCATCATATGTTTTTCAAGTTAGAGTCCATGGCGCCTGAGGCACAATGTGCCTTCCAGTTCCTGAAAGGCAGGTGCATCCCCCCCAGGCAGTGAAGCATTTAGGCCACTTTGTATTTCTCTGTATGTTCCCTTATTAGTCACAGAAGTATGAAAACTTGACAGGACAATTGGTCTTAGACATTAATTTTGTGTACCCTGTATAACTTGCAAACATCATTGTGTCCTAATAAGTAAACTGTATTGATCCTGGCAATTGTCATTATATTCTGTTTCTGATAAAGTTATAAGTAGTCTGATTGCTCTCAATAGAAAGGTCATTGCCTCGGTTGTGCTTTGGCCCTTCCAATCTAGACTGATTTAGTTCCTCAAGGCTCTATCAGGTCAACTTAGTCCAGTAAGTATGCACAGACACATGTACAGAATGACTCCTTTTTCACTGGGCTCCCAGCCACTGCACAGTAGAAGCAAAGGACAAGCACCTGTAAAAAGTGTAAAGATTTTCCCGATTCAAGTTTATACTAATAAAGAAAGGGGTCTATTGCAAACACAGCACTGATTATATCACTTTTGCTTCTAACCAAGTACCAAATAAATCTTGAGACCATCAGCTGTTCAGGGATGAAGGTATGCAGTCTTTACTCTCCCTCATCTCTTCCAAATCCAGCCCTTCAAGTCTCATTCCCAGATCTGTAGGAGAATACTAGCTAGGGCCTCTGCTTCCTTTCTGCCTCCTTTCCAAGTTGATTTAAACAGATTCTGGTTGCACACTCTGTTTTCTACCCTGCTGTGGAATTCCCCAGCTCTCCTTCTAGTTAATCCCCATTCATAAGTGTTAGCTCCCAAAAATCACAAACATTCTAGCCAAACCACCAGTAGTCATACTTGACAGGATCTCAGAAGCATTTCATACCAGGCAACACATAGCCACTACACACTCATAAGAATCAGAGACAACAGAACAAATCTTTCAAAGACAATACTAGTGATCAGATCCTAAATTTAAATCATCTCAAACCAGATGCCTAGTTGCCAGCATAAAAACACAATCAATAACAGTCAAAGCAATATATATCCACTAGAGCCCAGCACCTCCCACGGTAGGACTTGTGAAATTCAAGAAAGATGAAGCACAAGGACTTCAAAATAGTCCTTTTGAATATTATAGAGGTACTTAAAGAGGATACAAATAAATCCATTAAAGAAATCTATGAAAACAAAAATAAGCAGTAGAATGAAATAAACAAAACAGTTCAGGCTATGAAAAGGAAATGGACTCAATAAAGAAGACCCATAATGAAGAAAAACTGGAAATGAGAAATGTAGGCCTTTAAAAGGAAGCTTAAAAGCAAGCCACATCAACAAAATGGGAGAGATGAAAAAAATCTCAGTTACTGAAGGCAAGATAGAGGAAATAGAAAAAAAACTGGTCAAGAAAACCCTACATACAAAAAATCCAGGCACAAAACAAATGAGAAACATTTATGAAAGGATCAAATGTATGAACAGCGGGAAGAGAGGAAAAAAGAAATCAAGATTGAAGGAGCATACGTGGGTGTCCTTGTTGTCTCTGGCTCATTCAAGTCTTCACCCACTCTCTTACACAAGTTTTTCTGAGTTCTGACCAATATTTGGGTCTCTGCATCTGTTTCCATCAGTTGCTGAATGAAGCCTTTCAGATGAAAGATATGCTATTCACCTATCTGAAAGGATAGCAGAAAATCATTAATAGTGTCAGGGTTGTGCTCTCATGGTATAGATCTCAAGATGGGTCAGGCGTTTGTGAGTCTTTCCCTCAATTTCTCCTCCATCTTTACCTCTGTTCTTCTTATAGACATGACAAATTGAGGGTCAAGGTTTTGTGTGTTGGATGGTTCTCAATCACTCCATTGGAAATCTTTGCTGATTACTGGAGATGGTTCCACATCCCCCATGGCTAGGAGTCTTAGCTAGATTCACCCTCATAGATTCCTGGGTGTTTCCATTGCCCTAGGTTTCTATGTCCTCCCATAGATACTCCCTACTGATTCCAGTTCTCTCTCCAGGACTCTCTCCCTTCATTCTCCCACCACTAGATCCCTTGTGCTCCCCTCCACCCTCCTTTTCCCCCAGTTCCATCTCACCATCCACCCATGATGTCTGTTCTATTTCCCTTTCCCAGGCTGTCCTTGTTACTTAGCTTCTTTAAGGCTAATATCCACTTATAATTGAGTATACACCATGTTTGTGTTTCTATGTCTGGGTTATGCCATTTGGGATGATCTTTTCTAGTTCGTCCATTTCCCTGCAAATTTCATGAGGTCATTGTTTTTAATAGCTGAGTAATATTCTATCATTTAATTGTGCCACATTTTCTTTATCCATTGTCAGACAAGGGACATCTAGGTTGTTTCCAGTTTCTAGCTATTATGAATAAAGTGGCTATGAACAAAGTCGAGAAAGTGTTCTTGTGGTATTGTAGAACGTCTTGTGGTTGTATGCTCAGCAATGGCAAAACTGGGCTTAAAGTTTAACTATCCTCATTTTTTTTGAGAAACCACCAAATTGATTCTTAATATAGCTGTACAAGTTTACACTCCAACAAGCAGTAGAAGAGTGTTCTCCTTGCTCCACATCCTTGCCAGCATGGCTATCACTTGAGTTTTTGATCTTAGCCATTCTGGCAGATACAAAATAAACTCCTAATAAATAGAGTCCTTTTGATTTACATTTCCCTGATGACTAAGGATGGTGAACATTTCTTTAAGGGCCTCTCGCCATTAAAGTTTGCTCTGTTGGGAATTCTCTGTTTAGCTCTGTACCTCATTTTAATTGTGTGATTTGGGTTGATGGTTTCTAACTTCTTGAGTTCTTTGTAAATTTCAGATATTAGCCCTCTGTCAGATGGAGGGTTGGTGAAGATCATTTCCCAATCTGTGGGCTGCCGGTTTGTCCTATTGTCCTTTGCCTTACAGAAGCTTTTCAATTTCATAAGGTTCCCACTTATCAGTTGTTGTTTTTAGTGCCTGAGGTGTAGTTTTCTGTTTAGGAAATTGTCTACTATGCCAACATATTTAATGCTATTTCCCACTTTCTCTTCTATCAGACTTATTGTATTCCATTTTAGGTTGGGCTATTGATCCAGTTGGACTTGAGTTTTGTGCAGGATGATAAATCTGGATCTATTTTTACAGTTCTTTATGGAGATATTTAACTAGACAAGTATCATTTGTTTTCCACTGTATATTTTTGGCTTGTCAAAATCAAATGTCCCAGGTGTCTGGGTTTTTCATTCTGTTGTTCTTCTGTGTATTACGGTTATATTTTTGAAACTTTTTTGTTGTCACATGTTTACATGGTAGCAGATTTAATCCTTTTCATTCAAGATGTGACATCCTTTACAGTGAGTCTGTAAGACGGATCTAGTGGCATTAAAATCCTGATGACATTCATTCTCATAGCAAAACATCTTTATCTGTTCTTCATTTCTGAGGTTAGCTATTTCTGGCAGTTAGTAGGCAGTGTTTTTCTTTTTTGTCATTTTCTTCCTTGATTATAATATTTATGCTAGAAATTTGTTTTTTATTGAGAGACGTTTTATGTGACACTGTTGTTTCCTTCCTGTGCTGTTGTTCTTGAACTTTTGGCATTTAATTATGTATGTTGAAGGAAAATATTTTTGATAAAATAAAATTGGAAAACTTTGGGCATCCTAGATATAATTTTTATATCTCCACAGATATAGAAAGTATCTTGCTCTTTGCTGTTGTTGTTATTGTTAAATGAACTATGTGTCCTTTCTCCCTATATCCATCTTTCAGAACACCTATAATGAACTTGTTCACTCAATGGTTCTTCATATGTTTCCTAGGATTTTCTGATCTGTCTTAGCTATTTTATTTTATTTTTATTTTTTGTTTTTGTTTTTCCGAGCTGAGGACCGAACCCAGGGCCTTGTGCTTGCAAGGTGTTAGCTGTACCACTGAGCTAAATCTAACCCTTAGGCTTAGCTATTTTAAAAGCTGAATATTCAAATTCAGAAATTTATTCTCCTTCTAGTACATTAATAAAGAATATATATATATATATATGTTTACTGAAACGTTTAACCCCACAATATTTTCTTTTTAATAATTTATATATCACTTGCATTTTTATTCAGGTCGAAGATTATTTTTCCAGTTTTGTTGACCTATCTATCTATACTATGTTCCATCTCATTGAGTTTTCTTCAAATCATTATTTTCCTTTTTATGGGGAACTTATTTCTTTGGGAGCAGTCTGTCAAGAGAGAATGATGGCACTCCTTTTTAGGAACCTTACCTTTATCAAATACTTGGATCTCTACATTGTGCATCTTGTAAGTTGTCTCTTCCTATTTTATATAGTGTCATTAAAATGAAATATTTTCTTCTAAAGATTTGCCTTAGTGCATCTATTGGGTAGATTGCATTGACTCTATGTTACCTCAGTAGTGCAATCTCTATATATTTTTATGCTATACTAAATGTCCTTGATACTAGCATGCTTCTCTGTGGTCATGGCTTCAAAGTTAGTTTAGAATTATTTCACTCACTATAATACATGGATATGATGTTAGGAAAATTTGATAATGCTTCTGTGTATGTCCAGTTTTTGACAAGAAACCAAAGTATCTATCATTGCCTATCAGTGCCCGAAGGACTTCACTAGTAAGTACTGGAAATGTAGCTAAAAGAAAGAGCTGTAATACGACTAAATCACACCAGCAATGTGGATAGCTATAACATGTCATTCCTGCCAGTAATGCCTGACCACCCATCATTAACTGAGGTCTACCTTGTGCTGGGACCTTACAAAATACACACTGTCAGGTCATGTGTATTTTGTAAAATACACATGTCAATCATTTAAATGTGAAAGTTGAGAGATACTAGCACCACCTTTGCCGGGCTAGAAAGATTTATTATAGCATGTTGGCTCGTATGACAAAACAATATTCAATGTCTAGTGACCTCTCATGTGACTTGCTCACGAATGTCATATTTGGTATGATATGTTGTATGCAGTCATGAAGATGGACTGCATTGTTTCCATGGGGGTCACAATCATTCTATTCAACCTGTGTGGGAATAAGCAAATATATATGGCAACAAGAACAGGGCTAGTCTTATGATTTTGGGTGTACTTGACACAACAAGTATGGAATCCAGTAACTATTACCTTCTAGAAAATTGATTCTCAAACTGACACAACTCCTTTGGGGAGTCAAATGACCCTTTCACAGGTGTTACCTAAGACCAGTGGAAAACATAGACATTTACACTATAATTCATAACAGTAGAAAAATTAGTTATAAATTAGCAATGAAAATAATTTCATGGTTGCTGGTAACCACAACATGAGGTACATATTAAAGGGTCAGAGCATTAATAAGGATGTGAACCACTGTTGTATAGACTTTGAATGGATGGTATAATTCCATTCCATGCACTAAATTGGGTAGAAAATTACGTAATGTGAGTTGGCTTTTTCACTGGAGTAAATTCAGTGATCCTCACTACTTGTCAACTTCCATATCTGGTCAAGAGCCATGCAAGATTCTTCAGAAAAAAACTTTCAAAATCTCAGATATTAATGACAGTTGATAGAAACCTGTTATTTACTGTTTCTTTGCCATGGGCAATCACTGCAATGCACATTATGCCCTTCTTAATAATATTTCTGTGTTAAATTCTACAGGTCCATTTTAGTCTCATTACACTCAAGCAGTCTATCAAATATTCTAGGTTAATAGTTGCTGCTTATACTTTTGGGGAGCTGTTATTTTGTAGGAAATAAGTAAATATAGAACCCCTTATCAACCACATTCTCGCTCAAACTTCATGATTGTATTTCAAACACAACTGTTTGCATAATAACATGTTATTGCTTTAAATCCAATTGTGTTGTTTGCTTAGCACAGAAACTGTCTACATAGGAAAGACTGGCTTAAAGCTCATTATGCAGCCAATGTAGACATCAAACATGTGAACTTCCTGCCTTTGCCTAGCTGAATGATGAAACTAGAAACATGGGCCACCATATTAGCCAATAATATATTTTTCTTAATCCCTTTAGCCATCTGAAACACAGTTTACCAAAATTCTGGATCTCTAATTTTCAGTATGTGAATACATCTATGTAAGTTCTATAGTTTTCATATCAGTTCTTTCCATCTTGAAACTCTCTACTGTGAGCTTTTTCTGAAGTGGTATTACTTTCTGTGGGAGTTCACAACCCTAGATTAAAAGAAAAACATGCTGAAACAGTTTGAGATTGCCTCTGTCAGAGTCCAACCAGTTTTACTGACTTAGGAAAGGGTTTCAGTGATAATTTCCTAGCTTGAAATTCTTCCACCATGTAAGTAGTGTGAAATTGGTCCCCAGGCTTCTTTTGCATCACACAGACCCTGTGGTTCAAATGTACTATACTTGAAAGTTTTCAATTTGCGGTCCTTAGTGCTTGGAATTCTAGTTTACCCTTTGCTCTTTGCTTGATGTGAAAAACACAATGTCAAACTCCCAAATGTCTTAAATGTTATTTCCTCCTTCATACATAACTATAGCAATAAAAATGGTGAATTCGTGTAGAGTTTAAGCAGTGTTTGGTGGTCAAGTGACTTCATCACCATGAAGGAAAATGTCTTTGAATTTTTGATATTTATCAAGGTTGCTTGACAAGTACAATAGAAGAGATGAATAGAAGAGATGGACTTCACACTAATGTACAGTAGATATTAAGAGCATTATAAAAACCTAATTAAAATTTCTGAACAATTTATAGTCCACTGGACAGTCTTTCTAAAGGAAAGAAAATTTCTGATTCTAGTTTATCTTACTGGCTTTTCTTATTTTTCTAGTTATAGTTTAGCTCTCTGACTTTGAGTTGTCTAAAAGTTTCAGGTAAAGTCGTTAATGTAGCATTTGTTAATATACATTTTTTCTTCTTGGGAATGATCCTTTTCTGGTTCTTCATTTTTATCTGAAATCAGAACAACTGTCTGGCTTTGAGCATCCAGCATGAAGGGAAGCTCTAGAAGAGAGTGTGAATGCAGGTAGAAAGGAGGCCATGGAACCATGAGTGAGAAGAAAATGTGTTGGTCTTAGAAGAAAACCATTTATTTAAATTTCTACTCCATTTACATTATGATAACTTTGCTTGGGTTTCTCTTTTCTGGTGACAAATTCTCTCTTACTTAACAACTTGCGAATCACACACAGTCACTAAGGTCCTAATTTCTTCTGACATGGTGACTGCTTAAGTCTGGACCCCTCCTTTGGTTTGAACTTCATCTGGCTTGAACATGTTTTTCTGAGTGCACATGTGGGTATCAATCTCAGGGTTTTTTGTATTTTGTTTGTTTGTTGTTTTGGAAATATACTGCTTCCTTGAGAGACATTCATACCCATCAATCAGGTTTTTAAAATCTTTCTGCTTCCCCTTCTGCATAGATCTATGATCTTTGAGAGGAGTAGTTTGATGAATAAACACTATTTAGAACTGAGTGGTCCAAAGTGACTCACATACAATCAGTATATTGCCCAGTTGTGGTTATCTATGTTAATTATCCTCCACTGAAAAAATGGAAGCTACAATAATACTGGTTTCATATGGATTTTTAACTATTTCTTTTGTTTTATTTTTCATACAATTACATAATTTCCCCTTTTCACTTTCCTCTTCCCAAACTTTTCATACAGCCTTGCTCTCTTTGAAATTCATGAACTCTCTATGGGTGTGTGTGTGTGTACTGTAAAATATCAACCAGAAGCTTGTAACTTAAATATGTTCCAAACACTGAAGGAAATCAGTTTCAAAGAATAAAGAAAACCAGAGAAACAACAGTGTACAAAATTATTATATAAGTAAAAGCAGAATTACAAAAATCTCAAAGACTTTTAGAACATAACAGATGCAATAAAAGAATTGAAAACCTACTGAAGCAATTTTTATGACCTGTACAGGCACAGAATAATAATCAAACTTATATATAAAGGTATTTGAAAATACTTGGGTTGAATAGAAGAAAAAACAAAATTGAAGATAAGAAACACATAAGAAAAACTTATGAGGCATCACAAAGTAGACTAATGTGAGCATTGTAGAAGTCCACATGAGAAAAAAGATGAAGAGAACAGATATGAGGTTTACAATAGAAAATAACAATGGTCAATATTTCCCAAATTTGATTAAAAAAGCAAGAATCTGGAGGAGAAATAAAAGATTAGAAGCTACCTCCATGTGACCTAAAGAATAAGACTTAGAAAAAAGATAAACTTTAAATGAAAAACTTTAAACTTTTAAATGAAAAATGGTCAGACAGAAATGGCCTGATAGGGAAGATAAACATGCAGAGAATCAGAGAAAACTAGAAAAACCAAAGAAGTGCTAAATTACTCTAGGTTTACCTCCTGACAGGAGAAGGGAAAAAAATCAAAGTATGATGTAAAGAGTAAGCCTCATAGCACTGGTGAAAGCAGGCTGGCACTCCTTTCCACAGGAAAAGCACATAGTTGCCCCACGTTTTGAACCTAGTCTCTTGTTTAATTACACACTGAGTAAGGTCACCAGGTACCATCTTGATTTAAGATTCTGTTCCCCTAATAACTTGATACCAAATTGCATAGATGGATGGGACTGTCATAACATAAAGAGTTCAAGAGAAAAATTGAAATTTAAAGAAAAGTTAGGAATATTCGCCATTCAGAATTCAGTGAGACAAATAAAAACACAATGGAAAACATCACTAATAGACTACACTGAGAACAAATGATGTGACAAGTGGAATTCAAGGCCAAAGAAGTGCTACATTGAAGCTCTAATATTGAAAGTGGAGAAGGAAAGTCCTACCCATCCTAAAGCTGAAGCCAAAGTAAAGGCCTTTAAAGCCAAGAAGGAAGTGCTGAAAGGTGTCCAAAGCTACAAAAAGAAGATCCAGTCAGCCACTTTCTGGTGGCCCAAGACCCTGTGGTTCCAGAGGCTGCCCAAATGTCCTCAAAAAAGCAGGCCCAGGAGAAACAAGCTTGACCACTATGACAGTATCTGTAGGCATAAATTTTTTTTACAATTTTCTTTTAACAAGGGTTCAACCTCTTCTCTAGTCCACCACTCAGCAGAGGTAGTGGAAGAGAAAAGTTACTAGGATATGGGGGGAGTGAACCTGTTCAACAATAGTTCTCTGGGGCGAGCTCAGTCGTCTTTGGCAGCAGCTTAGTCTCGTAGCAAACACCAAATATAATTCAGCAGCTTCAGACCAGTCCTCTAGGCAGACAGACACCAGGCAGGAGTAGATCAATCCTGAAGAAAGTGCCAGGATTGCCAACCAGCCTGAGGTGTGGGTGCTGAATCAGCAAACTGCCACAGGAACCTCACATGCAAATCTTGGGTGAATTTCTCTCAATGGCAGTGTATCACAAGTTAACCTTAGCAATATTATGTAAGGTGAACCAATAGATGTGAGTCTATAGCAAAGAATAGTGAGGCAGAGCAAACCAAACCAATGCTCAGTATACCACTGTCTGTGAGGTCATATTTATACTCCTTCATCAAGCATCCTTTCGTGTGTCTGCTACTTCCAAACGTCCTTTCACCTGTCTGCTTCAGGAAAACATTCTTATACGTGTTTGCTTCAGCAAGAAAACCCCTCACCTGTGTGCCCCAGCAGAAAACATTTGACGTAACTGACTTTCCAGATAAATTCGAAATTTCCACTTCATTATCAAATTCTCCTTGACCATTGAGTCAGCCATGAAAAATATTGAGAACAACACATTTCTCACTTCTGTCATTGCCAATGTTACCAACAAAATTGGAATCATTTAAATAGAGTTCAGCTGGCTAATTTTAAATATACACCTTTTCACCATAAAAAAGAAAAAAAACAATATAAATATAACTACTACTTCTAAGAGTTCTGGATTATGATTATGGTATCAAATTGAAGATTTGATTAAATCAGTCTTTGAAAGAAGGGACAAAGATAAAATCTAAATGTACAGAAATAATATTTAGTAAAAGAATAGCAGAAAACTTTCATGTCCAGAAAAAGAAGTACGCATATAACACAGTAAACATGTATAATATCAAACAGGTATGGTTAGGGAATCTATCCATTGTTGGAGCTCAAAGGTTGCCCCACAAATCACACAAACATCCATTTCAGTCAGACAGGGATGGTTTATTTAACACTAACATAAAGACTCGTCAACCAGGGCAACAGCTGAAAGCTACACACTGGACATTTCTAAGGAAAGCTTAAAACACAAAAATCACAATGAGCTTATACACAGAGGGTAGAAGTGCTGTCCATTGGTCGGCCCTGACTGAAGCTATTTTAGACACAATGGTTCACACTGACCTTTAATTTGATGGGTCCTAAATGAAGCTTGTGGTTGTGGAATTTCTTAAGGTTAACAAATCTCATAACTTACATAATATAACAGGGTATGTGGTCAGCATGACCCTGCTCTTAGTCAAGTCATTTTTCTGTGTCAATGACTAGCAGGCATATTATAGCAACATGAAATAGCTGATGTGCATGGAACAAAATGCTTTCAGCTATGCTGGAAGAGAGGCAGGCTTCAACATCCACGACACATTAAAAAGGCCAAAATATAAAACAAAGAAATAATATTTTCTTAACCTTTCAAATGAAGAAATATAAATATAAAAATGAACTGGCTGATGACTAATTTGAAATAGGTATTTTAAGGAAGATGAGCAGTATTAATGAAAATACAAAGAAATGAAAGTTTAAATAAATTATGGGGGAAATAACTTAATAAACTGAGAAATTTAAGACATTGATTTAAATAAAGATTTATTTATATGGTGTGTTTATGAATGTTGACTTACAGGTTTATTTGTGAATTGCATGCTTGATGCCCATCAGAAGAGGGAATTAATTCCCCTGGAGGTGGAGTTACATAAGAGCAATGAACTGTCATGTGTGTATTGGGAATTAAACCTGGGTTTTCTTCAGGACAGACACTGTTCTTAACTACTGTGCCATATCCTTAGCCCTGAGATTGGAATAATTTTAAATAATAAAATATCTGAGTTACGATAGTAGTCTCCAAATCATATGTACTGTCAATATTATGTTTAAAATACATACAGAAACCAAAATTAGATTCAGTAGGTTGCAGTTATATATGTATGCTATGTGTGTTTATAGGCATTCATACCTATATCTATATCTATATATAGATATATATATGAATATATGGATGCGCATATATGTAAGAATGATAAAAAGGATACTATCAACTTGGGAGTGGCAGGAATATGAGAAGAATCTGAAAGGAGGTAGCTGGAAGGAGCTGGAAGGAGAAAATGTGAGGAGGAATGTGATGTACTTTTATCTAAATTAAAACATCATAAAAATAATATTGTAAAACAGCTAGTAACTTGCTATAAGGTATATGCTAAATAAAACTATTTAAATTAATGACATTGAAATTCAAAATATATAAATCAGTAGCATTGTTATTATATAGTAAAAATTACCTAAACAGAAATAAGAAATTTCATTTACAATAATTATTATATATAATATATACATAATATATATGATATAGAAGCACTATATTATATATAGTAAATATATATGTGCTATAACTCAGGAATCAATATAAACAAGGAAGTGAATGAATTCTATAATAAAAACATTAGACACTGATGAAGAAACTTGAAGAGAACACAAAGAAACAGAATTATATACTCTGTTAATGGAACGAAATAATCAATATTTTTGTTTGTCCAAACTACCTGTCCTCATATTTCTTTCCTGTGATTAATCACCCACCAAAACCTTTGAACTTGAGGTTGAAAGGGTTTATTTGGCTGATGATACTTCATCATTGAAGGAAAGAAAGGTAGGAACTCAAGGCAAAAACCTGAAGGCAGGTATTGAAGCAAAGGCAATGAAGGAATACTGTTTACAGGCTCACATCCCTGGCTTGCTAAACGACTATGTTTACATAGCTCAGGACCACCTGTACCAGGATGCCACTGCCTACAGTGGAGTGGGAATTCCTATATCAATTGACAATCAATAAAATGTCCCACAGGCTTGCCTACATGTTAATCAATTGGAAAATTTTCCAATTGTTTTCCCTCTTTCAAGGTATGTCACAGTGACAGCCAAGATTAGCCAACATATGTCCACCCCTTATCAGCACAACACAGAAATAAATCACTCTGAAACTGAAACTTTTCATTTTTCTTGTCTCAACAATCACGTTAATATCACATTATAAAACACACCAAAACCTTTAAATTTTTCAATTCTGAAAAGTCTAAGATCTCTTTAGAAGTTGAAAGTCTCTTACTGTGAACTTCTATAAATAAAAATAAGTTATATACTGTCTTATTCCAAGAGAGAATAATCATGGTACACTTACAATAAGTTCAAAGCAAAAACCAACATCCAGTGTTATAATTCAAATCTCATAATTTATTGTCCTGAGAGATCAAATCTTCTGAATTCAGACTCCATCTTAGAGAACCTGACCTAAGGTTGAACTTAATTAACAGGTTGGTACCTAGCACCACTTTCCAGATTAACCCCCAACAAGACCTGCATCTAGCGCCAGTTTCCAGGTTATTCCCCAACAAATCTGTACCTCCAGGTTACAGGACTTTCCCTACCACTTCACTTCCTAACAACCACCAATCATTAGGAAAACATAAGTTTATGGTCTGCCTCCCAGCACCAACCAATTATGTTAAAAGCCATAATGTCGCCTCAATCTGATAGGTACCATGCTATTAGATACCCCATTCTTGTCCCTATAAAACCTGGTGAAACTGGGATCAGGTCTCCTCCTGCTCTCCTATGTCAGATGGTGGTATGGCCCAAAGTCAAGCTTAAATAAAGAGACCCTAATGCGATTACATTGGAATTGGCTCCTTGGTGGTCTTTTGGGGGTTCATGAATACTTCCTGGCACAGCAGTCCAGCATCTGAAACCTACGGTCTTCTGTGCTCAAAAGAGCTGTGCAATCCTCTTTTCTGGCTTTGCTACTGACAGCAAAAGATGGGTCTACTGCACACCTACCACTCTCCTTAATGGTCCTTGATGCCATAGTCTTGGCATCTCCAATATCCTATGGACTCCAATGAAACTGAAGGTGAACTTCAGCAATGGCCTCTCCTTACTCCGTACAGTTACAATTCTCAATTGTTCTGCATGACCCCTTTATGGTTTCAAACAAGTACAAACAGAAGTTACTTGAAGGAGCAGTGCAGAGAGAAAGAGGAGGCAGCTTTGCTGGGAGAATTTTGCAGGGACGGATTGAAGAGAGAACAAGCCAGATCCAGGTGAAGACAGAATGAGTCAGAGAATGAGGAGGAGCAAGAATATTAGAATAGATTGCCACAGTTAATTTGAGGCCAAGTAGAGCAAAACTTCAAAGGGGGGAGGGGGACACCAAATTGAGTTAGTCAGCTTGGAGAGGAGTTTGAGTCTGAACAGCTGAGTTGAATCAGCCAGCCAGAGCTCACAGAAAGAACTAGGAAGGAGCGAGCTGTTTAGCAGCAAGTCTCTGAGGCTGAAAACATTCTGGGCCTAGAAAAGATTGTACAATGCCTAGAAACTTCCAGGACTAGACATAAGTTAGCAGTAAGCCTTAGAGATGACAATGACATTAGACAAATAAAAATTACTCTTATAGGGCTGGATTCTCCTACTTCAATTATGTATCAATAAAATAGCTTTGCAGACAAGCCCACAGGCAAATCCAAAGGGTGCATTTCCTCAACTCAGATTCCTTACTTGCAGGTATATCAAATTAACAAGTTTGTTAATCAATCACATGACCCAAGACAATATAATGTATTCATTATCAATATATCATTTATAGTCTTCACCAAGCTAGAGGATTTAGCCTCAAAACCTATATGAACCACAAATGGAAAATATTCAGATAGTAGAACAAGTATGGAGAAACAAAAGAGCAGACCTATGGGTTGTCGGGCCATGCTAGTCTTGTTGTGGCTCAAAGGTATCATAAATGGATTTTTGGTTGATTTCTTGGAAATCTTGGAAGCTTGCATGGTACTTCGGGTACCACAAAAGATATTCCAGAGGGAGGAGGCATTCAGATCTGATCCAGCTCAGGGGCCTCAGGGCACTGTTTCTAAAGAGCATGACTTGCCTCTGTGGGCAACCAAGGGAAACAGCAATAGAATGTGTGCTTGGGAAGTCAACTAACCAACAACTCAAACTGGATTCTCATGCCTAGTATTTGGGATTCTGTTAGGTGGCTTTTGGCTCTTATACAGGACTTTTATCATAATAGGGTCTTAGATTTTGTTTAAAGAATTTTACGCTTCCAATGATACTTTTTCGCGTTTTTTCCCTTGTCTTTTTTTACAGTGGACTTTTTTTTTTAATTTTCATATATTTAACCATACCTACATTTAAGAGATGGTGCTAACTCGAACGTGGTGAATAATATTTTGGTGTGTTCTTGAATTTGGCTTGCAAGTAATTTATTGATAAATTCTGCATCTGTGTTCAGTTAAGAGATTAGTCGAAATCTCTTTGTTTTTGTTTTTTAAAAACTCATTTGGTTTTTCACCTTTTCTGGTGGAATTATCAAGGTACTTCTAGTTTCATAAAAACAAATTTATAACCATACCTTCCTTTTCTATTTTATGGAATACTCTGAGAATGGTGTTCATTCATTAATGATAGAATTCTGTGACTTATATTGATGTACGCTGTATTTAGTTTGGAGACTTTAAATTTCTACTTCTATCTAACCAGTTGTTATTGGAATTTTAAAATTATTTTACCTCACCTTGATTTAATTTGGATGGGGCATGCATATCAATACATTTGTCCATATCTCTCCATTGCATTCTCAACATGTACAAAAATTAAGAAAAATAAATCAGTACCTTACTGTGAGACCTGAAACATTTAGATTTTTAAAAGGCCAAGAACTCTTTGGAAAGGATATAAAAGTTCAAAACACAATGTTTACAATTAGCATATGAGGATTTTTTTGTGAAATTTAAAGTTTTCTGTATAGTAAAGAAAGCAGTTAATAGAGGAAAAATACAACCTACATACAGAATTATAGAAAAATATTTGCTAACATCTGTCAGAATAGTAATATCCAGAGCATATAGATAAGTAAAATATCAAAACATGTAACAAAAATCCTGGCAAAGACTTGGGGTAAATTATCTTTATGTATAACTAATGGGAAGGCAGAGTACTATAACATCTGTGGAGCTCATTGTGAAGGCTCATCAAGAAATCTAAACCAGAACTACCCTATGATGTAACTATACCATTGCTGGAAGTGTATTCCAAGCAATCTAGATCACTCTTTTAGAGAAACACTCGAACATCTGTTTGTTGTAGCACTATTCACAGCGCCAAGTTGTGGTTCAATCTAAGTGTCTGTCAGCACATAAATGGGTAAAGAAAATTATAGAAAATCAAAAACATCACATAAACTTGTTCCCACATATACCCAAAAAATTAATGCTAAACCCTCCAAAATTTGAGGAAGCTTTTCTTTTCCACCATTTTTCAAGAGCTATTTTTGCAGGTCTTTATTATTGGCAAAAAAACTGCTTTGGAAAATTTTAATAACTCTTCTTCAAATAAAATCTAATCTGCATTATTATTATCAATCTGAATATGAATATATCTTACAGGTTTCTCTCTATTTTCTTTTATTTAGAAATTAAATGTAAATGTCATGCAGTGCCATTTAAATCTATTTGTCCCAGAGTAAATAGAATTCTGGTAGACATGCCCTGTAAACTTTCAGTTCTTAGAATACTTTTGAACTATAGATTATTTTTATTATTTACTTCTTAAAAGTTTCTTTATATGGAAAGTGACTTTAATATTTATTGGGCTAATGGCATATGAACTAGATTCCTGTTTCTACCTTATCTATGTTTGATATTGAACAATTGACCCTTTCCACACGCTTACGTTTTGATTAAGTTGTTGACTAGCAAGTTTAAAAACCTATGATAATGATCCTACATATAAGCTCATACATTAAATTTTTCACACTTTAAATACCATAAATTGTCATAAGGCAGTGCGATGATTTGAATGGAAACCATCCCTCATAGTCTCAGGCACATGAACAGTTGGTTTCATCCTATTGCACTGTTTGGAAAAGGTGAGCTAATTCAGCCTTGCTAGAGGAAATATGTCTCTGTAGCAATTTGAGATTGAAAAGTCTCTAGCTTCATGTGTCCAAGAGTTAAGGTCAGCAGTTTAAAAAAAGGACCTCATAAAATTAAAAGCTTTCTCTAGAGCTAAGAAAATAATCAAGTGGAAAGGAATCTCACAAAGTAGGAGAGGACCTCTGTCAGGCTACTGATCTGAAGAGAGATGTCTTACAAAGTATTCATCACCTTTAGCGAAATGCAAATTAAAACAATCACGTGATTTCATTTTACTGCTATCGGAATGCCTAAGGCCAAGAAAACAACTGACAACAAATTTCAGTTAAGATATAGAGAATGTTGACCCCTCATTCCTGGTCACTATGTTTGAAAACTCATATCCTAACTCTGGAAATCAGTGTGAAGAGTTCTCAAAAAAATGTTAAAATAAATCTACCTTATGATCCATCCATACCACTTCTTAGCAAATGCCCCCCCCCCAAATTCTCTATCCTGTTTCACAGGTATTTACTTGCTCAGCCACGTTTGTTGCTTTTCTATTCCAAAGTTCTAAAAAAATGGAAACAACCTGAATATCCTTCAACCTATTAATTAATAGTGAAATGTGATCGATTTGTGTGTGTGTGTGTGTGTGTGTGTGTGTGTGTGTGTGTGCGTGTGTGTGTGTGTGTGTGTAGGAAATTCAATTGGAATAAATGAAATAATCAAATTTTCAGGAAATTACATGGGATTGGAAAATATTATACTGAGTGATAATCTAAAGCTAGAAAGGCAAATGTGGCATGTTCTCTCTCATCTGTGATTCCTGGCTACAAATCTTCAAATGTGAGTATATAATCTGCAACAAAACTCAGACAACTGGAAAATTAAAAGGGGTGGGAGTTATGAGTTGGGAAATATAGAAATGGGATTCACAGGATATAAGTTAGAGGTTGGAAATAAAAAAAACTTGGAATTTGGCTTTAGTTGTGTATGGGGGACGGATGACTCTATAGAAAGATAGAGGGAGGAGGTATAAAGAGCATTATGGTACTAAAGATGTTTGAAGAAGTCACAGTGATGATTGTTTTGTATGTCCATATAAAACATACACAATTACATGTAATACATAAAAGTGTTTTTATAGACATATGTCTGTAGCTTAAATAAAGTTCTGCTACATGGGGTTGACAATGTTCCCCTAAGAGCTATAGACGATCTAAAAACATGTAAGGTTTGAGAAACATCTTACAGGGGAGTCCAAATGACTTCAAACCCAATTTAGTTTATTGCTGTTGACCTTCTGGGTTGCCTGCCAGAAGTTGAAAGGCAGTCAGCATTACTGAAAACCACTATGCTCTATGGACACAGGACTCAGAGGAACGGAGCTGGAGCTGATTCAAAAGCCTCTTTCCTCTAGGAATAGCTTCCATAATAAAAACTGTGTTGCCAGCCACCAATTTAGCTATTATTGAATGTGAACTTGAATACATCTGGAATTAATTAAAACCCAAAAAAATGGGGTGGCACATCTCTTCAATTAATTTGAAGTGGGAAAATTCACTCCTGATCATTTGAGGTAAGAGGACATATCTTTAATCTAGAACTTTTTAGCTGGGAAAACTAGCCTCTAATTTGGGCCATGCCTTCTACTGAAAGCCTATATAAGAACATGAATGAAGGAAAATTTTGCTCTTGTCTTGATAGTAAGTCCACCCCTTCACTGGCATTAGGGCCTATTTCTTTGGAATTTCAGCATACACTAAAGACCACCAGTTAAGACAGTCAGCATCATGGACTGAACAACTACTGGATCCTTGAACCTTCTGTTAGTAGGCAGCCATTGTTGGATTACTCTCTTTATGTAGAGAGATAGATTCATTCTATATACACTGTTACTCTAGATAAGCCTGACAGATTTTGGTACCAGAAGTACAGCTACAGAAGATCAGGATGAATCTTTAATGTATCAGGAACAGACTTTCTAACTTGCCAACTTTTACAGTTACCAAAGCATCTCCAGTTACTGAGGCCTCTTATGGGATCTCATAGAATATTAAAGCCCCGTGGTGTGAATTATTTTACAAACTTAGATAATAATCAAATAAATGCATTTGATATTCTGATTGATCAATTGTGGGTGGCAATGAATTTGTTGACTCTGTATATAAAACTTCTGACAGATTGTGGTGATGCTGGTTGGTTGTTCTTAGCATCTCTGGGTAAGAAGAAAGAGCTCCATGACAAAAAATTCACCAACTTATAACATATTTTTGAATACTGTGAAGAGAACAATGAACTTAGTGATAAACTGACCAGCTCAAGATATACATAAACAACCGGTCCCATGGCTCATTCAAGATATGCATAAACAGAGTAAGTGTGCCCTGGAAAAGAATTCTCTCCTCAGCAGCCGCAGAGCTCAAGTTGCTGAAAAATCAAACCAAAGACCTCATTATAAGGTTGGCTTAATTACAGCAAAAATTCAAGTTCCCACCTCAGAGGGTATTATAAGTTAATGTTAATGATTAATTGCTAAAGAAAGGGATTCTGTGACTTGAAATGCGGATGTGTGGAAGGAACCTATATGAAGCTGAGACCACTGAAGCATGAAATTCTCATGGGTTTATTTCACCTAAGGAAGCAGTCACTCCCCCATCAGCAGATATACTCATCCTCCCAAATTACTAAAATATTGCCTTTCTTATTGACTGAGAAAAATAATCCTATATTTTCTGCAAAACCAGCAGTGACTATCTCTGAAGGAAATGCCAGGCAAGACAATACTGATGTACCTTAGCACCCACCAATAACTATCTCTAAACTTATAACCAGACTTAAGGCTAAGCAGGATCCTCTAGAGGCAGTAGAAGTGTACTCCATGAGTACATGTACTACACTACTGGATTTTAATGGCTTAGTTTGCTAATACATTAAAGCAGAAGTCTGAGGAATATGTGTGAGAATAATGGTGGGATAATGGTGGAAGGAACATAAAAATTGATCAAGCTGAGTTTATTGATTTGAGCCCTGTGAGTAGAGATTCAAGGTTTAATATGGAAGTTAACACAGGTCAAAATGTTGTCAAACATCTGTTTGGTTGGTTAACTGAAACATTTGTCTAAACATGCCCTACTGAAAAGCATTTGGAGATGCCAGATATTCCTTACTTTTGTGTCAGTGATGGGAATTTAGCACTCAGGGAATTTGCAAGGCTAGAATGGGTAAGTTGCTTAAAGTCTAATCCTCCACAATGGGAAGGTTCAGAAGGCTTGCACTTCACTAATGTTATAAGATACAAAGTGTTAAGAAGGGCACCAACACATTTGAAGAGCTTCCTTGTTGCCCCTTTCTATGTGCCAGACCTTAGGGTTGAGATGCTTCTGCTCAGTTGGATGAAGTAGATGCAGTGAGTTTACTTGGGCCCCAAGGTAGGAGGGGCCAGGTGTTAGAACCAAATCACCAAAGGAAGGTGATACTGGTTATTGAAATAGGCAACATAGACAATGAAATGTCCGTAATGGCCTAATCTGTAATGGTCAGCGCAACAAAGCGAATTTGGGTGGCATGACCTCTTTGGATCTTTGGTACTGGCTTTGGTACTGGATCTTTGGTAATCGATCATGGTGTTTCCAGGCATGAAATGGACAAGAAACCCACTGAATTTTTTGTTTGATCTGTATAAGCAGAAAATTTCTTAAACAAATTAAAGAAATATTATATAGGATCATGGCAAAATGGAATCTTAGACCATGAATCAATTTCCAGACTTGAACCAGTTTGCAGACCCCAAACCCAAAGGTTAAGTTTCTGTGGGAAAGGGTCTTGATAAAATATCTAAAAGTTTTACTGTTATCCTTTACCTAGTCCTTCTTCAGAAAGACCCACAACATTTTAAAAGAATAAAGAATTCAAGGAAAGGAAACAACCAGACATTCCAGGACCTGTTGGATACTGGTTTGGAATTAACAATGATTCTCAGAGATCCAAAGAAACCTTGTGGCCCTTCAGTTAAAGGAGGGGCTTATGGAGTTCTAGTAATTAATGAAGTTTTGTCTGAAGTCCAACTCACTGTAGGTCCAGTGGGTTTCTGAACTTATCTTGTGATTATTTCCCAAGTGCCAGAATGCATAATTGGTATACACTCAGAAGTTGGCAGAATTCTCACATTGGCTCCATGACCTATGGAGTGAGAGCTATTATGTTTGGACAGGCTAAATGAAAGCATTTAGAGTTGTCTCTGCCAAAGAAAATAGTGAAACAAATACAGTACTCAAGGAATTACAGAAATTAGTGCCACCATCAAGGATTTGAAAGATGCAAAGGTAGTGGTTCCCACCACACACCCCTTTAACTTTCCTGTCTGACCAGTACAGAAGACAGATGGAGCACAGAGAATGATAGTTGACAATCAAAAAATAAATCAGGTAGTAACTCCAATTACAGATGTAGTTCCATTACTTGAGCAAATTAACACATCTCCTGATGTCTGGTATGTAGCTATTGGTATAGCAAATGCCTTCTTCTCAATACTTGTCCACAAGGACCACCAAAAGCAATTTGCTTTCAGTGGGTAAGGTCAACAGCATATCTTAAAAGTTTTACCTCAGGAATTTATAGACTCTCCAGTCCTGTGTGATAGCTTGGTTAGAAGGGATCTTAATCACCATCTCTTCCACAAAATATCACATTGGTGCACTACATTATGCTAATTGGACCAAGTGAGCAGGAAGTATCAACCACATTGAACTCACTGCTAACACAAACACATATTCACATTAGAAGATGGGGAAAAAGTCCAACCAAAATCCAAGGGTCTTCTACCTCAGTGGAATTGTTAGTAGTCCAGAGTCCAGAGAGTATGGGGTATGCAGAAATATTTTTGCTAAGGTGAAAACTGAATTATTGTACCTGGTTCCCACCACCACCAAGAAAGGAGCACAACATTTTGGATTCTGGGGACAGCACATTCCTTATTTAGGGGTATTACTCCATCCCATATACCAAATAATTTTAAAACTGCTAGCTTTCAAAAAAAACTGCTAGCTTTCTCTGGGACCTGGAGCAAGAGAAGGCTCTTTAACAGGTCTGGGATGCTGTACAGGCTGATCTACAACTTAGAACAAATGATCCAATAACCCCAATGGTACTTAAGGTGGCAGCTATGGATGCTGTTTTGAGCTTTTGGCATGCCCCTATAGATGAATCGCAGAAGAGACCTTTGGGATTTTTGGAGCAAGCCTCTGCCATCAACTACAGACAACTGTCCTCCCTTACAAAAGACAGGTCTTAGCCTGTTATTGAGCCTTAGTAGAACCTGAGCATTTGACTACTGGCCTTCAAGTTATCTTGCCTTCTGACCTGCTCATCATGAGATGTGTGTTATATGACCCAAGAAGCTATAAAGTAGGATGGGCATAGCAGCAATCTATTATCAAATGGAAGTGTTATAAATGTGATCAGCCCTAAACAGATCCTCAAGGCACAAGCAAATTACATGAAGAAGTTGCACAAATGTCTATGGTTTCTCCTTCTCTTACAACACTTTCTAGTACAAAGTGTTCACCTATAACCTCGTAAGGTGTTCCCTATATTGGCTGACTTAGGAAGAGATTAGGACCTGTTTTACCAATGATTCTGCATGTTATGTAGGCACCACGCAGAAGTGGGCACCTGCAGCATCATAGCTTCTTTCTGGGACAACTCTGAAAGACATTGGCAAAGGAGTATCTTCACAGTAGGCAGAACTTTGAGGAGTATACATGGTTGTACATTTTGTTTGGAAGGAAAAATGGCTAAACGTGTGATTGGTTCATTGATTCATCAGCTGTGGCAAATGGAATGGCTGGATTGTTAGAGACTTGGAAAGAGCATGGCTGAAAAATTGGTAATAAAATTAACTGAGGAGGAAGTATGTGGGTTGATCTCCCCAAATGTGCATGTAAAGATACTTGTGTCTCATGAAAATCACCATCAGAAGGTGACTTCAGTTGAGAGAGGGAGTTAAATACTCAAGTAGATAGAATGGTCCATTCTGTGGATAGTTAGCCTCCTTTCCCAATCATTGATGTAATTTCCTAATGTGCCTGTGAACAAAGTGGTCATGGTGGCAGAGATAGAGGTTATATATGGGCTCCACAACATGAACTTCCATTCACTAAGGCTTACCTGGATATAGCTGATGCTGAATGCCAGACCTGCCAAAGGCAGAGAACATCACTGTCCCCCAGATATGGCAACATTCCCTGGGATCAACAGCCAGTGACCTAGTATCAGGTTTACTACATTTAACTACCTCTTCCATGAAAGCATCATCCTTTCTGGAGAAAATACTTATTCCGGTTATGGATTTGCCTTTTCTACACATAATGCTTTTGCTAAAATTTCCATATGTGGACTTACAGAATTCCCTATCCATCATCATGGAATTCAGTGTTGCTTCTGAACAAAAAGCTAACTTCACAATCAGAGAAGTATGGCAATTGGACCCAGGATCATGGAGTTCACTGGTCTTGCCATGTCACCTGCCATCCTGAAGCAGTTGTTCCAATAGAAAGATCAAGTGGCATTTTGAAGATAAAATTATGGCACCAATTAGGTGGCAGCAGCCAAGCTTCTTTAAAATGCAGTATAGGCTTTGAATCAATGTCCAATATAATAGATTTTGTTCTCTGGTTAAATCTCATGAAGTGCATTTTGAACAAGCATAGCAAGCTGAGAAATAAAATATAAAATATACGGTTCAAGTATTAAAGGAGCACCACCAGGAAGTGAAATGAAGCTGAATCCTGTATTCAAAGATATTAAATTGAAATAAAGGAGTACTGATTTTGGGGCAAGGTCCGACCCAGCTAAGTTTAGGTCCAGGCATGGTAGTATAAGCCTTTAATCCCAGGTGGAAAAAATAAGCAGATCTTTGAGTTCAAGGGCAGCCTAGAACACAGCAAGTTCTAAGTGAAGAGAAGCTTGGTGGACCACAATTTTAATCCCAGTGCTTAGGAGACAGGCATACAGATCTCTGAGTTCAGAGTCAGTCTATAGTACAGAGTTAGTTCTAGGATAGTCAGGCTTAGGCAATGAAGGAATTGGAAATCAGAAAGCTGGTGATAATGTAATAGAACAAGGGGGCAGTGTTCCAGCCCCAGGAAGCAGCAGAACTCTGCAACTTTGGCCACATGGCTCTGGCTTTAGAGTCCAGGATAAAGTGGACTACTGGGACAATTGATGCTGGTTAGCTGGAGATAAGAAACTAGTGGTGATTAAGAAGATACCAGCATCATTGAGGTAAACTCTTCTGGGAAGTGTTTTCTGAGAGCACAAGGAAGCTGTGTTCCAGAGATAGTCAAGGTTGTCGCTCGTGTTACAGCTGTACTTGGTAATATTTAAGAGTTACCCAGGTGGTACTGGTTTTGAAGGCAAGAAGAGGTCATGACGAGCAGCTGAGGCTTCGCACTGTGAGAGGACATGGAAGGCGATTGGTAAAAGTACAGCCTCCCTTGCAGTTGATAGCCCGGGACTGAAGGGGTCATGCAAAGGAGTTGAGGCTTGGCTCCATGGAGTGAACCTATGAGAGGATGTTGGTGAATGCTATTTACAGTGGAAGACCCCAATGTATTGGAGATGCCAGTACCATGCGATGATCACCAACAAGAGCAGTGTCAGTGGAGTGGATCAACCAGTTTTCATGGTATTGGAAGGTATTTTGCATGCTACCAAAGGAGAACAGTAAACACTAACTCTGTAACATACCCTTTGATCTAAAATGGTGACCTGCCTGCAAACTACATTGATACAATATTGGTACAAAACTTGTGGGTATAACCAATCAATATCTTATTTGATTAAAGGCTCAATCCATAAGATGGAACCCATATTTGATACTGTTGGGTGGCCAAGAAGGAATATAGCACTAACATGACTTCTAATGACATTCTACCATACTTGTAGATCTGTTACACTCATAGATATAGTCATCATCCTAGAGAAGCTTCCTTCTGCAGCAGATAAGAACAAATAGAGACCAACAGACAGATAATTTCCAGAGAGTGAGAGACCTTGGAACACCCAGCCCATAAGGGCTTCATTAAACCTCTCCCTCAGGACGTTGGAAACTTGGCCAAAGTAGAGGCAGAAAAGAGCCAGAGGGGATAGAGGACACCAAGGATTCATGGTCTCTCAGATACAACCAGGGTGTTGCACATATGAAATCATAAATTATGGTAGCATGCACAGGACCTATACAGGTCTGTTTAAATTGGATTTTAGAGCTGATACAAACCCCTATCCCTAATCCAGAAAATCTCTAATTGATAGATACTCCCAAATGAAACAAAAACAAAACAACAAGTTTTCTTCAAGGGAGTCTCACTGAGTAAATGGAATACTTTTAAAGATAGACCTCATGCTCACCAGTAGAAGGAAAACACAAAAGAACTCGTCTTCAGCTTTGGAGGTTCCTTATTTAATGATGTTAAGTCAGGGTTTTTTTTTAAATACCTTACAAGTCTTTTGTGTATTGATTATGGCTTTCAGGTTTGAGTTTTTATGCAAATCCTGTGTGTGAGAACATGTGTGTCATTTTGTGTCTATATACATTTCTTGTGCTTTTTCTTTGGCTCTTTTTCTTATTGGTTTGCTTTGTCCTATTCTGATTTATTTGTTTTTGATTTATCTTATTTTATGGTCCTATTGTTCTTTGGCTGCCTGTTTGTTTTCTAAAGAGAAACAGAAAGTGTCTACTTTCTGAAGGGGAGGTGTATATGAACTGGGAGGAATAGTTGGAGGTGAAATAATAATCAGAGTATAGTGTATAAAAAACTGTCTTCAATAAAAGAAATAAAAGAAGCTATTAGTTATCTCTTCACTTGAAATTCTTATATTTATTTTGCTATAAAATTTTCTCAACTCTGAGAGTAAGCACAATCATAACTATGTGACATTTTAATATAATTCTAGATATAGCCTTTACCTCAAACAAAATCAAAGTCATAAATTATGAGAGCACAAAAGCATTATTACAATGCATACATAATGACAGAAAAACTGTATATTTCACATTTTTTGACAATTTAGCATCAAAAATGTGATAACATATATGCATATCCACATTTCACCTTTAGTCCTGACAATTTAGCATCAAATAAGCCATTGGCTTTTGTGAAGGAATCTCTGAAATTCTACAGTTCATGAGGTAGCCACCCTTTGTACAATATGAGACTGATTTCTGGATAAATTTATCCACGTCTCAGTACCTTTAAAATTGTTTTGTCATACTCATTGTCCTATAAGGTCATTTTTTTCTAAGAACTCTTCTTAATATTATATTATTTTCCATACCTGACAGGATTTATTGAATGGATAAAGCGCCATTTATTTAACCAACTTCCTTTTGCTGACACTTCAGTTGTTTTCAGTTTTTATTATTATACAGGCCACTAGGATTAATGTAACTGTCACATCTTTCAGCATATCTATGATTGTTTTGAAACAGCTTATAAGTGATAACTGATTCATCCAAATAATCTCTCTGAAGCTTCCTCAGTGTATTAAAAGGACAAAAGAAAGTTATCTGAGGAAAATGTACTGCATGCATGAATGGTAGAAATAAAAGAACGTGGTACTAGAATAGAAGGATTGTGATGAGTACGGTGGAATACTAAGAAATATAAGACATGCATGATTTTTGCAATCAAGGGGCTTAAGCTAGAAAATACTGGTATTATGCTTCATAATATTAATTAAAACCAATTATCATTACTTTTTAAATTTCTGGTATAGTTGAACTAGGTTTTTTTTGTTCTTATATTTATAATTATTAAGCATCCA
Organism: Rattus rattus; assembly: GCF_011064425.1. Taxonomy (NCBI): domain Eukaryota; kingdom Metazoa; phylum Chordata; class Mammalia; order Rodentia; family Muridae; genus Rattus; species Rattus rattus. The sequence continues at coordinate 55,528,988 of NC_046172.1, forward strand.
TTATTCACCAATATTCAAATATGTTAGATCAAGCAGGGAATTAGTTCCCAAGGCAGAGTAGTGAAAGCAGACAACTGTACATGATATATGTGGAGGTGAGTAGTAGAAGATTTAAGGTCATTTTACAAAGCCTCCAAGTGTTAGAAGACCCCCAAGAAGTTAAATGTACAAATCAGTGAAATCTGCATTCCAGAAACCATCCTAAAATGGGACTTTTCTTATGAAATTAAAGTTCTATGTGACCTTTTTAAAAAACATGACAAAGGATAGTGATTTATGAAATGAGCACAGCCCATATTTACTTTTATCCTATGCTTTATCCAACCCCTAGCCCAAGCCCAGCCTATCCATCCTGTGTGACAGTCCAACCTGTTGTGTGTACTTCCAAAAAAAAGAAAAAAAAAACAACAACAGAAGAAGTCCCCATGCCTAGATCTTGTTGCGAAACCCCAGACAATATAAAAGATTTAGATATTATCCACACACCACAAATAAAATCTATGGTGCGATTTAATTACCTAGATGTACCCCACCCAAAAGAACATTCAGGAACTGTGGGGTATCATGAAAAGTCTGAATCTTCAGAGTACAGATAGAGATGATTAATAAAAACCCCAAGTCAATATAATAGACCAGATCATTAACAAGATCATCCAAGACAAGTTTCATAAAAAAAGAACACATACTTTTAAAAATACAGGAATAACACTGAATACCACATAGATAAGACCAGAAAAAAAATCCCCACAGCATGACATAGTTAAAATACCAATTATTCAAAACAGCAACAACAAAAGGAGTATCAAAACACGCAAGATAAAAACACAAGTCATTCAGAATGAGAGTAGATCTTTAGTTAGAACTTCAAATATCAGATGAGCCTCTAGCAATGTACCCCTATGTTCTAAAAAGACCATGAATGCTAACCCATATCAATGTGGACTCAATAAAATTACAGACCACAGTTGAAGGAGAAAGAAAAACTCTCTGTGATACAGACAAGGTTAAAGAAGTTGTGTCTACAAACATTAGTCTACAGAGAATGTTCAAATGTACTTCAGGTTGAGGACAGAAACTGTAGAAAGAAAACAAATGAAGGCATAATTACTCACTCAGAAAATGTAACTAAGAACATGAAAATAAAATGTCATATCAAATGACTATATTTAGCTTGTATCTTATAATAATGAATTTAAATATTAATGGCCTTAACTTTAATTAAAAGACACATATTAGCTGGATCAATTATGATACAAAATCTGTCTATGCTTTAAACATAATTAGCACCTTAAAGTGAAAGGACAGAGAAAAGTATGCAGGTGTTGCTCTTCTAATAGCTTATAAAATATACTTCAAATTAAACTAAGCAGAGGGCATAAAGAGTGACACTTAATTCTAATCAAGGGAACAATTAACCCCAAAGACATTACAATCCTAAACATTTTTGCACTGATCTCCCGCACATACAATTTCATAAAAATATTACTATAGGATTCAAAGACACAGACTAACATCAAACCAATAATAGTAAGTTGTTTCACTACTTCATTTTTCCCAATAGATGGGTCATCTGGACATGAAATAGAGAAATGTTAGACTTAGCTGGCATCACACACTAAATGGACCTAAAAGCTATCTATAGAGTTTCCTACCCAACATCCAAGAATATGCATTCTACTCAGCTACCCAAGTAGACTTTTCTAAAACAAACCATATCCTGTGTCAAAAAAAACTCCATAAATTAAGAAAAAATAAACAACTGTTTTCTGCCAGATTATATTACATGAAAACTTAAAATCAACAGCAAACAAATCTCTCGTGAGTTCATAAATTCATGGAGAATAAATAAACTCATTACTGAATGCTGAATGGGTCAGAGAAGAAATAATAAATCTGGGAAATAATGAAAATGAAAACCCAACATAACAGAACAATGGAACACATTTTTAAAAATCCCTACAGGAATAAAAGTAGCCCTAAAAGGAAAAATTCATAGCACTAACTGACTACATTAAAAAAAAAATCAAAAGGAACACAAATGATTTTATGAAACAACTTAAGAGTTTGGAAAAGCAAGAACAAAAACCCAAGTCCAGTATATGGCACAAAATAACATTCAAAGAAAATTATGAAATATAAATGTAAAACCAATATTAAGCAATAGCAAATCTAAGAGTTGGTTCTTAGAGAAACAATATAGAGAACCTTCACCAATCTAACCAAAAGAAAACAAAATATGACCTAAATTAAGAAAATAAAAAAAATTAGCAGGAAATTATTACAACACGCACCAAAGAAATTCAGAACATTCTGAATGGAAAATTTAAAAACCTATATTTCAATAAGGACAATTTAAAGTAAATGGATGCATTTATTTTAAAAAAAGGGCCCAGATGGATTTACAGCAGAATTTTAAAAGACTTTTAAAGAAGATCTCTAACCAATAATCATGAAATTATTTTTTTAAAAAAATGTGTTTAAATAAGGACAGAATGAAGGTGTAGCACAGAAGTAGGGCAGGATGCATGAAATGTAAATAGCACTAAAGATGTTTGAAAAAGCCACAGGGAATCAGAGTATGCTATATATACCTAATATTACACACACATGTGCACACCCTCAAAGTTATACAACTTGAGAATGAAATATCCCTCCACAGTCCTAGAATATCTAACAAAAGCCTCATTATCAGACATAACACAAGAAACCTTTCAATTTGTTTTCAGTTCACTTTGTTCTATCCCTTGGTTGTCCTTCTTTTTCTGCTGGTCCCTCCCTTTAATCCCTCCTCTCCCAAGAAAAGGGGAGCCCTCCTCTGGACATCAACCAGCCCAAGCATATCAATCCGTAGAAAGGCTAGACACATCCTATTCCACTGAGGTTGGACAGGGGAGCCCAGTTAGGGGAAAGGGATCCAAAGGCAGAAAATGTAGTAAGCAACATCCCCTGCTCCTACTATAGGAATCCCACATGAAGATCCAGCTGCACAACTGATACATTGGTGCAGAGGGCCTAGGTCCATCCCATTCAGGTTCCCTGGTTGGCAGTTCAGTCCCCAAGAGCCTCCATGAGTCTAGGTTATTTGACTCCGTATGTTTTCTTGTGATGTCCTTGATGCTTCTGGCTCCCTCAACCATCCTACCTGTCTTCTACAGGATTCCTCAAGTACTGCTCAAAGTTTGACTGTGAGTCTCTGCATTAGCTTCCAACAGTTGCTGCCTGAAACCCCTCTGATGATATTTATGCTAGGCTTCTGTCTGAAAGGAAAGCACAAATCATCAGTAGTGTCAGGGATGAGCTACCTCAAAAGGCATAGGTCTTTAAGCAGTGCCAGTTTTTGCTTGGCCGTTCCGTCAAATTCTGCTCTATCCCTAACTCCTGCATGTCTTGTAGGCAGGACAAATTGTGAGTATAAGGTTTTGTGGCTGCGTTGGTATCCCAATCCCTTCATTGGGAATATTGTTTGATTACTAGAGATGGCTGGTTCAGGCTCCATATCCCCATGTCACAGGGACCCTTTAGTCTAGGGTCACCCTCATAGATTCTGGTAATTTCATTTTCCTAGGTTTCAACTCATCCCAGAGATGCCCCCCTGAATCCAATTCTTTCTCCTATTATTCTCTCCCTCCCTCCTCCTCCCAACTTAACTCTCTTTTTGTAAATATTATAAACTTTTTTCCAACATATCTCTCTTGTTCCAATGTCCACCACTCTCCCACCCAACCACTTCCGTCTATCCACCTCCAATGTATATTCTAATTACCCTTCTCAGTGAGATTCAAGTGTGCTCCCTTGGGCCCTTCTTGTTTCTTAGCTTCTTTGGGTCTATGGTTTGTAGCATGGTTATCCTGTGCTTTATGACTACTATCCACTCATAAGTGAGTACATACCTAGTTCATCTTTCTGGATCTGGTGTACTGCACTCAGGATGATATTTTCTAGTTCCATCCATTTCCCTGCAAATATTATGATGTCATTGTTTTTAATGACTGAGTAATACTCCACTGTATAAATGTATCACATTTTCTGTATCCACTCTTCTATTCAGGAACATATAGTTTGTTTCCAGTTTCTGGCTATTATGAACATAGTTTATCAAGTCTCCTTGTGGTATGATGGAGTATATGGCCAGAAATGGTATAGCTGGGTCTTGAGGGAGAACCATTCCCAATTTTCTGAGAAGCCACCCAATTGATTTCCAAAGTGCCTTTGCACATTTGCACTCCCACCAGCAATGGAGGAGTGTTTTCCTTGCTCCATATCCTAGTTAGCATGTGCTGTCACTTGAGTTTTTGATCTTAGCCATTCTGAAGGGTATACGATAGAATCCCAGAGTGGTTTTGATTTGTATTTCCCAGATGATTAAGGATATTTTGAATTTCTTTAAGAAGCACCTTTTCTTTCCTGGATAAACTTCAGCTTTCACTTGCCATGAGAAAAGTGCTTAAGTTACACAAGGATTCAATTGGTTTGAGCCTGGCTCTTTGGCATTCTTCCTGATATAAAATATGTTTTTATATGCAAATGAGTTTTCTGAGGCAATACTGCTTCTCTTTCTGTAACAAGTTTACTTGGATTATCTAAGAAATCTTCTGAATGTTACCATTAAATATGTTTGGTGAAATAGAATACCTATATTAGTTACCTTTCTTTTCCATGAAAAGGCATTATTAACAAGACAACTTATAGAACAAAGAGTATTCACTATGGAGGGAAAGTTGTAAGTGTGGTTGCAGGAATATGATTCTGAAAGCTCATATTTTGAACTGCAAAGCACAAAGCAAATTGCAAATGAGGTTTCTTTAATTTTTAAAATGTTCATTAAAATACTAATTACATATCCATCTCTCTTCCCTCCAAATTTTCTGTATATTCCCCCATTCTCCCTTTCAATTTATGATTCCTTATTCTTTAATTGTTATGAATACATGTATGTGAAAGAAGAAATATATATGTATAAATATAAGTATATAGTCATATATATGAATGTATAAATATAAAAATTATGCCTGCTAGATCCAATTAATATTGCTTATACGTATATGTTTTTAGATCTAATGATTTGGTATTGGATAACCAATTAAGAGGCTTATCCTCCAGAAAATTAATTCTCCTACTCTTAGGAGATATGAATTGCCCAATCTTCTTTACCTATGGATTGGCCCTCATGAGATTTTTTTCTAATACTCATTAGCATAGTCTTCTTATTGCTCAGGTTTTGCTTGGTACTTCATTTTTAGTTATCGACATTTTGACAAGTAGTTGACAAGTTTGACAAGGAGTCATTTTCTTCAAAAAGAAGTTTCTTTGTTGAGTAGTGAGAGCTACACTTATCTGTGGGTATAAGAAAAAATATTTCAAATGCAGTCAGGAATTATAATGACTTAGGAAAGTCTTAGTCATAGATTCTCCTCTAAGGTGTCTGACTTCACCAGCCATGTGTAGTTGCCTAGGTTTCTAATACCAGGCATGCTTCTTCTCACGTGGAGTAGGTCACACATACACTAAGATGGCTGTTGATTACCACCAATGTAAGTACAACTATTGTATATTAGGGATATCATGCCATCCTGGTAATTGTTGTGGCTCATAGGCATGCATCAGGGAAAGACTATTGAAGACTGAATTAGTCAGGTTCTCTAGAATAACAGAACTTATAAAATGACTCTCTCCCTCAAGATAAAGGTGATATAGAGATAGATAAGAGAGATAGAAACAGATAGATAGATATAGAGACAGATAGAGAAAGAGATAGATACTGGTTTTCAGTATATGCTGGAATCTTAAAGAAGTAGGCTCTAATGCTAGTGAAGAAATGGACTTACTAGCAAGATGAAAGTAATCAGGCAAAAAGCAAAAGGTTCCTTCTTCCATGTCCTTATTTAGACTTTTAACAGAAGGCACGGCACACATTAGAGAGGTTTTTTTTTTCTCTACTCAAAGGGTCTAGATTAAAGGCATGTCTTTTCACCTCAAGATGAGGATTGAGGTGTATCGTTTTACTTCAATTAAACTTCATATTTTGGTTTTAGATAATTTCAGATGTAATCAAGTTGGCAACCCAGAAAAGCCACCACAAGTCCACCCTTTGTCAACTTGACATACAACTATATCTTCTTAAGCTGTGATTAATTGTCAAATGAAAGCAATAACCAGCTTGTGATAATTCATAAACATGACAGAACTGTCTGACATACACACAAACACAATATGTATTTAACCAGGTCATAATTAGCCATAACATAATATAAAGATCACTTGTACAACCACAAATACATTATAAATTTAGAACAATTAAAATGCCCTTGAAGAACCTTCCTTTAGTGTCTCCAACTTAATTATAATAACCATTGATATTTTCTTTTTTTTAACCAAAGAAAAATTAAACCAATGTTTATTCAAGATGATTATACTTATAAATAAACTTAGAGATCAAACCTAGAATTTTTGTTCATTTTTTAAATGGATTATATTCCATCTCCTGGAGATCAAAAGCAGCTTCTGTATGTCACAAATTTTATGTTCTTGGAGCTGAGAATATTTCAGTTCCACACTGACACATCTACACCTCTGTTGCAGCCATTCTGCTAATACATTCCTGACTATTTCCTTTTTTTTTTTTACTTTTTTTCTTTTCATCTTTATTAACTTGGATCTTTATTAATTTCGATTGTTATTCCCTTTCCCAGTTTCCAGGCCAACATCCCCCTAAACCCTCCTCCTCCCCTTCTATATTGGTGTTCCCCTCCCCATTTTCCCCCAATTACCACCCTCCCCGCAACAATCACGTTCACTGGGGGATCAGTCTTGGCAGGACCAAGGGCTTCCCTTTCCACCGGTGCTCTTACTAGGCTATTCATTGCTACCTATGAGGTCAGAGTTCAGGGTCAGTCCATGTATAGTCTTTAGGTAGTGGCTTAGTCCCTGGAAGCTCTGGTTGCTTGGCATTGTTGTTCATATGGGGTCTCAAGCCCCACAAACTCTTTCAGTCCTTTCAAAGATTCCTTCAACTGGGGTCCCATTCTCAGTTCAGTTGTTTAATGATGGCATTTGCCTATGTATTTGCTGTATTCTGGCTGTGTCTCTTAGGACAGATCTACATCTGGTTCCTGTCGGCCTGCACTTCTTTGCTTCATCCATCTTGTCTAATTGGATGGCTGTATATGTATGGGCCACATGTGGGGCAGGCTCTGAATGGGTGTTCCTTCTGCCTCTGTTCTAAAAGTTGCCACCCTATTCCCTCCCAAGGGTACTCTTGTTCCCCTTTTAAAGAAGGAGTGAAACATTCGCATTTTGGTCATCCTTCTTGAGTTTCATATGTTCTGTGCATCTAGGGTAATTCAAGCATTTGGGCTAATAGCCACTTATCAATGAGTGCATACCATGTGTGTTTTTCTATGATTGGATTACCTCACTCAGGATGATATTTTCAGTTCCATCCATTTGCCTATGAATTTCATAAAGTCATTGTTTTTGATAGCTGGAGTAATATTCCATTGTGTAGATGTACCACATTTTCTGTATCCATTCTCTGTTGAAGGGCATCTGGGTTCTTTCCAGCTTCTGGGCATTATAAATAAGGCTGCTATGAACATAGTGGAGCATGTGTCTTTGTTATATGTTGGGGCATCTTTTTAGGTATATGCTAAGAGAGGAATAACTGGGTCCTCAGGTAGTTCAATGTCCAATTTTCTGAGGAACCTCCAGACTGATTTCAGAATGGTTGTACCAGTCTGCAATCCCACCAACAATGGAGGAGTGTTCCTCTTTCTCCACATCCTCACCAGCATTTTGAATTTCCTTGAATCTGTAGTTATGTCTCCCTTTTCATTTCTGATTTTGTTAATTTGGAAACACTCTCTGTGTTCCTCTCATTAGTCTGGCTAAGGGTTTATCTATCTTGTTGATTTTCTCAAAGAACCAACTTTTGGTTCTGTTGATTCTTTCTATGGTCCTTTTTGTTTCTACTTAGCTGATTTCAGCTCTGAGTTTGATTATTTCCTGTCTTCTACTCCTCCTGGGTGTATTTGCTTCTTTTTGTTCTAGAGCTTTTAGGTGTGCTGTCAAGCTGCTGACATATGCTCTCTCCTGTTTCTTTCTGCAGGCACTCAAAGCTATGAGTTTTCCTCTTAGTACAGCTTTCACTGTGTCCCATAAATTTGGGTATGTTGTGCCTTCATTTTCATTGAATTCTAAGAAGTCTTTAATTTATTTCTTTATTTCTTCCTTGACCAGGTTATCAATGAGTAGAGCATTGTTCATCTTCCACGTATACGTGGGCGTTCTTCCCTTATTGTTATTGAAGACCAGCTTTAGGCCGTGGTGGTCTGATAGCACACATGCGATTATGTCTATCTTTCTGTACCTGTTGAGGCCCATTTTTTGACCAATTACATGGTCAATTTTGGAGAAAGTACCATGAGTTGCTGAGAAGAATGTATATCCTTTTGCATTAGTTTTAATGTTCTATAAATATCTGTTAAGTCCATTTGGTTCATGACTTCTCTTAGTCTGTCTATGTCTCTGTTTAGTTTCGGTTTCCATGATCTGTCCATTGATGAGAGTGGGGTGTTGAAAATTCCAACTATTATTGTGTGAGGTGCAATGTTTGTTTTGAGCTTTAGTAAGGTTTCTTTTAACGTATGTAGGTGCCCTTGTATTTGGGGCATAGATATTTAGGATTGAGAGTTCATCTTGGTGGATTTTCCTTTTGATGAATATGAAGTGTCCTTCCTTATCTTTTTTGATGACTTTTAGTTGAAAATTGATTTTATTTGATATTAGAATGGCTACTCCAGCTTGCTTCTTCTGACCATTTGCTTGGAAAGTTGTTTTCCAGCCTTTCACTCTGAGGTAGTGTCTGTCTTTGTCTCTGAGGTGTGTTTCCTGTAGGCAGCAGAATGCAGGTCCTCGTTGCGTATCCAGTTTGTTAATCTATGTCTTTTTATTGGGGAGTTGAGGACATTGATGTTGAGAGATATTAAGGAATAGTGATTATTGCTTCCTGTTATATTCATATTTGGATATGAGGTTATGTTTGTGTGCTTTTCTTCTCTTTGTTTTGTTGCCAAGACGATTAATTTCTTGCTTCTTCTAGGGTATAGCTTGCCTCCTTATGTTGGGCTTTACCATCTATTATCCTTTGTAGTGCTGGATTTGTAGAAAGATATTGTGTAAATTTGGTTTTGTCATGGAATATCTTGGTTTCTCCATCTATGTTAATTGAGAGTTTTGCAGGATACAGTAGCCTGGGCTGGCATTTGTGTTCTCTTATGGTCTGTATGACATCAGTCCAGGATCTTCTGGCTTTCATAGTTTCTGGTGAAAAGTCTGGTGTGATTCTGATAGGTCTGCCTTTATATGTTACTTGACCTTTTTCCCTTACTGCTTTTAATATTCTTTCTTTATTTTGTGCGTTTGGTGTTTTGACTATTATGTGATGGGAGGTGTTTCTTTTCTGGTCCAATCTATTTGGAGTTCTGTAGGCTTCTTGTATGCCTATGGGTATCTCTTTTTAGGTTAGGGAAGTTTTCTTCTATGATTTTGTTGAAGATATTTACTGGTCCTTTGAGCTGGGAGTCTACACTCTCTTCTATACCTATTATCCTTAGGTTTGATCTTCTCATTGGGTCCTGGATTTCCTGTATGTTTTGGACCAGTAGCTTTTTTTCTGCTTTTTTATATTATCTTTGACAGTTGAGTCAATGATTTCTATGGAATCTTCTGCTCTAGATTCTCTCTTCCATCTCTTTGTATTCTGTTGGTGAAGCTTGTATCTACAGCTCCTAGTCTCTTCTTTTGGTTTTCTATATCCAGGGTTGTTTCCATGTGTTCTTTCTTGATTGCTTCTATTTCCATTTTTAATTCCTTCAACTGTTTCATTGTGTTTTCCTGGAATTCTTTCAGGGATTTTTGTGACTCCTCTCTATAGGCTTCTACTTGTTTATTTATGTTTTCCTGGAATTTCTTTCAGGGATTTTTGTGATTCCTCTCTGTAGGCTTCTACTTGTTTATTAATGTTTTCTTGTGTTTCTCTAAGGGAGTTCTTCACGTCTTTCTTGAAGTCCTCCAGCATCATGATCAAATATGATTTTGAAACTAGATCTTGCTTTTCTGGTGTGATTGGATATTCAGTGTCTGCTTTGGTGGGAGAATTGAGCTTGGATGATGCCATGTAGTCTTGGTTTCTGTTGCTTGGGTTCCTGTGCTTGCCTCTCGCCATCAGATTATCTCTAGTGTTACTTTGTTCTGCTATTTCTGACAGTGGCTAGACTGTCCTATAAGCCTGTGTGTCAGGAGTGCTGTAGACCTGTTTTCCTGTTTTCTTTCAGCCAGTTATGGGAACAGAGTGTTCTGCTTTCAGGCGTGTAGTTTTTCCTATCTACAGGTCTTCAGCTGTTCCTGTGGGCCTGTGTCTTGAGTTCACCAGGCAGGTCCCTTGCAGCAGGAAGGTTTGTCTTTCCTGTGGTCCCGAGGCTCAAGTTTGCTCGTGGGGTGCTGCCTATGAGCTCTCCGTGGGGGCAGCAACCAGGCAGATCTGTGCCGCCCTTTCTGGGAGCCTCCGTGCACCAGGGTTCCAGATGGCGTTTGGTGTTTTCCTCTGGCATCAGAGATGTGTGCAGAGTGCATTCTCTTCTGGTTTCCCAGGCGTGTCTGCCTCTCTGAAGGTTTAGCTCTCCCTCCCACGGGATTTGGGTGGAGAGAACTGTTTATCTGGTCGGTCCCTTCAGGTTCTGGCGGTGTCTTAGGTGCAGAGGACCTGCAGGTCCAGTGACTCTATATACCAAATCCCAGAGGACGTAGACAGTTTCCTCTTGGGCCAGGGATGTGGGCAGGGTGGGATAGTGTTGACGGTCTCTTCCGCTCTGCAGCCTCAGGAGTGCCCACCTGACCAGGCGGTGAGGTCTCTCTCCCACGGGGTTTGGCAGCAGGGAGCTGCTGCGGGCAGGCACCATAAGAACTTCTAATCTGGCTTTTTTAATTGGTTTATCAAAGATGGGGCACTGAACCTGGTTTGTTAGGGAGTCCAGGGCATAGGCTTCTAATTACAATCCAGTGACACCAGAACTACCTTTGGATACATTGCAAAGGTTGCATGACTGGAAATTCCAAATAAAGCAACTCCTGCTTATTTCTTAGGATTATGCACTGAGCAATCTGGACTACCTTCATTCACAAGTTGTTAATTTGGGGGTGAAAAACTACACAGAAAATAACTCATTCTGATATAACAACTACTTCAGGTAAGTAGATACTGCCACAGACATTCACCTTATACATCAAGCTGGATTCCTGTTATTGTACATGCTGCTCAACTTACAATATACTAAAAAACTATTTTTCTTTTGATAGTTGTATATAGTAAATTAATATACCATCTGCCAATTCATTCTTAACAAGAGTGGTACCCAGTACGTTACACTTCTCAGAAAGGTCTCACCTATATACCTGTGTCCTCTTTTCCATTGGTTTTTTTTTTTATTTTTGTTTGAGTCTTTCATTGCATGTTTGCAGTGTTTTAATTAAGTCCACCTATATTGCACTGCTCCGTTTCTTCTCCCATTTCTTCACCATTATTTCTTTCCAAGTTTATATGCTATTTGCTTCATTGCTTGCTTGCTTGGTTATCTGTTTTATTTTGTTGAGTTCACTCTATGCTGCCAGTGCATGTATGAAAGTACATAGGTTTTCATTTTTTATATTTATTTCATTTTATGTGTATGAGTGTTTTGTTTGCATATGTGTGTGTATGTATGTATGTATGTAAGTATGTATGTATGTATGTATGTATGTATGTATACCACATATCGGATTCCCCCTATCTGTGTTTCACATTGTGGGTATTACAGATGTTCCTTGGCATACTTGGCTTTTATGGAGTAGGAACAATCTGAAATTGAGTCCTCATGCTTGGATGCCAAGTGCTTTACCAATTGAACTTGTATTTCCATACACTATTTGATTCATTCTTATCTCTCTTGAAAAGTACTTGACATCCAAGGAGACAGAATCTGGTTTGAAAACCTTGAGTTGCACATGCAAGAAGAAAAGGAAACGTTATAGTCTCCACCAAGTTCATAATTGGCAACCAGCCATGAAATAATTTTGTTTTCAAAATTAATATGATGTTAAACTTTATATCAATTGCATTGAAATAGGAATCAAACATTCTTTGTTAAATATGATTCTGATTGAGTGGTGAGAATGTTTATAAATGAGATTAGCCTTTGACTCAATAAATGAAGTGAAGAAAATTGATCTCCCCACATGGTGAGCCTCCTCCTACCAATTAGCAGCTTTGACAGAAACAAAAAGTGACATAAGGCAAATGTTGTTTATTGTGTTTTCTTTTATGGGGACATCAGTCTGTGTGCTTGGAGTAGAAATTGCATTATAAGCTTTCTGTATTCTCAGGAATCAAAATTTGGACTATATCATTTGTTTGCATGGGTCTCCCATTTACATATGGCTGACCATGGCAGCTGACCATAGAACCTGTTACTCATAAGAGACATTTTATAATGAATCAATTCTCCCCTTCCTTCTTCATCCTTCCCTCTCTCCCACCTCTCAGTCTTATTCTTTCTTTACTTCCCTCTCCCTCTCCCTCTCCCTCTCCCTCCCCCTCTCTTTTTCTCTCTGCATATCTGCATATGTTTATTTATATATGAACACCTTCTCCTGTACTTGTGGAAGGACTGTAATTGCAAATGTAAAAATTATGAAACTAAGAAGAATAAGAGGCAAATGTTGTGTGTTTAGATTCAGTATGACAAATATCAAGAAAGGAACTTACCTGAAAATATCAATCCCCAGTGACTACTATAAATAACACCAAGACCAGTGTTTATGAAGTAAAATAATTTTCTAATCTTATGCACATTATATCTAAGACCACTGATGCTTATTTTGATCTAGGTTGTAGGTAAAAAGACTTCTTCCCATTGTCTTACTCAGCGTAGCTCCACAAACCAAGTTTAGGAACAGGGGCTACTTTTTATACTCAAATAACTTATGTGTATGAAAAAATCAACATCTATTTATAGACTTTGTGGTTTAGATTGCCAATCTCAACTTATGATGTTATTCATTGGGATGATTATATAAACAATGATTATTTTATGACATTCATATGAGATTAGGTATATGATCATATTATGTGACTGCTCCTCCTACTCCGTGAGATCATTTACTGTGTTAGTCACCTGGAGAAGAAGATAAGGAAATCTAGACCTTCACAATACAAGTGACTCATGTACCTTTGAAATTTTGCTTTTGGCTCTTAAATAAGTTAATGCATCTTTATAGGCTAATAAAATATCATTAACAGAGAAAAGTAATTTTGCCTTAGCAAAATTGCTTTTTGCTAGACTTCCTAGAAAATCTGTTACAAATAAAATGCACTTCTTTGGTATCAGGTTGTGTGTGTGTGTGTGTGTGTGTGTGTGTGTGTGCGCGCGCGCGCGTGCACAGGCACATGCATACCCACTGTAGTGTGGTGTATATGCTATCAGTAACATACATGATTTCTTCTTTTCCTCTCTAGTTGCTTAGTTTCAAAAACAAAATACAAGAGCCTAAAAACTTCCTTTAAATGTGTTCAAGATTACAAATGTTATTAATATGTTCAATATTACATAGAAATGTAATGTTCTACTCAAATTTAACCTGCATCATCATGGAAATGTCATCTGACTTTCCACAAAGGGAAAACACTCGTATATTTATCGTTACACATTATTTAGAATGTATAGATCAATTGCCATAATGTACAAAGATATTTCCAGTATTTTTATTCACGCATTAAGAGTTCCTATCAAATTATTTATTATTTGATCAACATTGCCAAAGGCAAAAAAAATGGTACTACTTATAAGCATTTGAAAGTTGGATATTTTTTGGCCAAAATAATTCAATATATTCTTATTATAATTTTTTATTAGTAGAAAATAAACAAAACCATAAGCTAAATTAAAATTTACATTGACAATCAGCCTGAAAGTTTATTATAGAGATTGTGAATTGTGCGTGAAGAATAAAATAAAAGGATAAGTACAAACTTTATGTAAGTGCAATTATTCACAATGAAATTCATTGATATACAAATTTAATATTTTATTAAAAATTTTAAAAATTAAGAAAAATTCCTATTGACTCTGAAAGCAGCTGAGTTGGTTCAGTGGGTAAGGGTACTTGTTGCCAAACCTGATGACCTGAATTCCATCCACTTGCAAACACCTAACAAAAATATCAGCAGTCCAGTTCTGTAGAGTTGGGTAAGCTTCAATGGTAGCATGACCTAGCAGCAACAGCCAGGTCCTGCCACTGCACAAATCAATTAGAAGGGACAGGCCCAACAAGAACTTCAGGAAATGTTCTCAGTTGTGCCTTCCTCAGTGATGTGAAGATCAGTGAAGATGTGAGACCAACAAGAATTTAGCTATGCAAATAAGCCAAGCTCAGCCTCCATCACAGTCTGTTAGATCCTTTGTGTACTCCCTCCAAACATCACATGTCCTCCAGGGGTCTTGCTTCAGTATGTGTCTTGTATCAGCACATGAGTCTGTCTCGGCTGACACCACTCATCCAATCAGCCTGAGTCCACAGAAGTGGCAAGAAACTGCCACACACCAGCAGAAGTTTTTTGGTGTGTTTCTCTCTATGGAGTCCCAACAAGTGGAGCTCAATTATCCAATGTAAGGTGAACCAATGCATTCATGCATGTTGTTAACAAAGAATCCTTCATCTCATGTTTTTTTCATGTGTTTGCTTTAGCAGAACATCCTCTCACCTTTGCTTCAGCAAAACAGTCCTTCATGAGCTTGCCTTAGTCTTTCACCTGTGTGCACCTCAATGAAATGGTCCTTCATGTGTTTGCCCCAGCAAAACACCATCCAAACACAACTGACTATCCAAAGGACCCTTACGTTTCCACTTCAGAAAGTTGAAAAAACTGTAAGAGCTGTAACAAAAGTTCCAGTGCCAAGGATGAAAACCCTCCCTTCAAGATGTTAGAAAGAGGAATCAAAGAGACTCTCAAAATAAAAAAAAATACAATCTATTGATTTCTCCATTTGCTGTCTCCTAGAAGTTGAGGGTAACACCCTATTTCTAAATATACCTATACTTCAGAAACAGGACTCAGAAGAATCAAAGTGGGACTGACCTGAACTCCTCCTCCCTTCAGACTAACTTTCATACTATCTGAATATTCAATGCAAGCTCCAAAGGAGAAAAACAATGAATGGTCCTGTGTATCTGCAAAGCCTACAAACTACAGCAGTGACCAACACAACAAGATATACTCCAAGGTACAATAGTGACACTTATATCTTTGGAAAAACCAACAGCTGTGTAATTGGACTTTCAAACAGTTAAACAGGAAGAAATCCATGTACAGTACTATAAACCTAGCCAAGCTGGTGATATCAAGACCACTAAAAACCATACTATTGCCAAATCATTAAATCAGTATAATTCCTACCTGAATTCTAAATATTTTCCCTTATATTATACTTACATATAAGTGTAGCTCTTATACCTCATCAAAGAATCTTTGTTTTTCAGTAAAGACCATCAAAAATTCACAACAGACAAAAATACAGAGAACAATTAACTGAGGTACTCAGCCTCAACTGGCACATTAAGAACACGACTCCTACGTCTAAGGTCCAGTGAACATTATGGAAGAAGTGACTGAAAGATGCTGAGAGTCAGGATGTCTGCTGGGAGATAGTGTCTACTATTTATCACAGAGGAGTTGCACTCACATCTCAACAACATGGTTCCCCAACAAGATCTGCACAATGCCAACATCTGTGGACATATCAATGTAGATGGAGGAAATCTCAGAAAACCTTACCTCTGTAGATGAAGAGCTAGAAAGAATGTCTGCTGAGTTAGGAAGAATCTGTCTTTTCCAGAAATGAAGCCTTTCACAGTGGTCAGCACCAAACAAAAACACATATGAGCAACATTGAATGGACTCAGCATAATAAACACACACACACACCCTTTTTAAATTTAAGTTTAATATTTTATTTATTTTTATATATTTTAATTCAAATAGAATATCACTTTCCTCCTTAATTTTCCTCCTTCCAGCAGCTCCCAGGTATCCTCCTTCTAACCTCTCCTCTGAGCTCCCCCTCAATTTGATAGACTCCTTTTTTCTAATTATTATTGTATGTGTATATACGCTGTGGTCATGGTGTCTCTTCATCGCAATAGAAACACTAAAACAAAAGTAGGTAACAGAACAGGAGTATTGCTGTGATAGTCCAGACCCTGCTTTTGTTTGGAAGAATATGCAACACTATGAGTGTTTAGACTAGAAAAATGCTTGGACATTTTAAGTGCTGCTCAATGGACTATACAAGTAGGAACATGGAAGACAGAGATGCTGAGTGTGGTTTGAACTGTGGGTGGCTATGTCCAGAGGTCTCTGAGGAGAATATTATTCTTGTGGTATTTTGGGGAGGAATGTGGCTGCTTTCTGTCCCTGACCATAAAATCTGCCTGAGGCTAAATTAATTGGGATTAACAACTTTTGGCAGTGGACAGTTCAAAATAGTCCAAGGGTGGCAGGCACATATGTCATGTGATTATTAGTAGCCAATCTTATGCAGAACTATAATAAAATGGAACAAGTTAGACAAGGAAAACTATAAACTGTACAATTTGAGCTGAAAAGGGACACCAGGAAGTTTAATGTTGTTAAATCCTCTGTTCAAGACTACAAAAGAAGGGCATGTTAAAATTCTGAAAATATTACAAATGTTGATTTGTATAGCAGTATAGGCACATATAAAAATTCCATACGCTGACAGTTTCAATATGATTTGGGTAACCTTCAAAAGTTCCTAGAGTGTAAGATTTTTAAAGTTAAGGGCCCAAGTAAAGTAGTACTTAAGATGTATGGTCTACTGGAAGCCCTTTAGGTCTTATTAAAGTCATTGCCCTCAGAAATACTTAACGTAGCTTGCCTGTGAGCCATTGTTAGTTCTTACCACTCAACCACTGCTATTTTTATTGCAATGTGATCTTCCCTGTCTTTACTCTTTACCATCCAATAGCTATAGTGTGGTCCTTGCTTGGACCTACACTATTCCATTTGGGTTTTCAGACACTTGAAATTATAACTTTTATTTTTATAAGTTATATTTTTCAGAAGTCGATTTTATAAAGTATCTTTATTATCATGACAGAAAATAACTAATAATCTTGAAGCAAAAACAAGGCAGAGAGACAGAGGCTAGGGAATAGGGAATGTTGGTAAAGCTACCTAACTGGAACTAGATTTTGATGTTATTAATCTGCTCCAGTTTCATTTCTGTTCTTGTGATAAAATATCCTGACAAAAAGCAACATGGGGTAGGGAAAACTTAATTTGGCCTACAATTCAAGGTTATAGTCCATTGCTGCTGGAAGTCACAAAAGCAGAATCTTGAGACAGCCGGTCACACCACATCCACTGTCAAGGGAAAGTAGAAACAAATACACTCAGTCTGCCTGCTTGCTCACTGCTAATGCTCAGTTATTTTCCTTCTCTCTTACCCAGTCCTAGGCCCAGATCATGAACTAGTGACGGTCACATTCAGTGTGGGTCTTCTCACTCCTATTAATAATCAAAACAATCTTCCACAGGCCAACCTGACATAGACATTTCCTCATTCAGGTTCCCTTCCAATGTGATCATAGGTTTTAGGAAATAAGCATTTAACATTAACCACCTTGAGGCTGAAGAAATGGCTCAGCAGTTAAGAGCACTGAGTCCACTTACAAAGTTCTGTTGCCTGTAGCCCATGTTAGCTAGCCTTCCTCTCACACTGCATTCACCTCCACAAACCCACAGATAGACGCAAACATATAGATTTAAATGAAAAATAATGTTTAAAAAACATACAATCTCAGTAATTTTTAAACAGACTTCATATAATATATTCTGATTATAGTTCTCCTTCCATCAACTATTCCCAGATCCTCTTTATATCCCCACCCACTGACATCCACATCTTTGCTTACTTTGTATCATTAGAAAAAAAAGGTATTATATGACGAAAATAAACGAATTGGAACTCCTGGAGATAGAATTTGGTAGAAGCCAAAAACTATCAAACCTTGAAATTTGTTAAAATGCTTGTGGTTTTTGAATCCTATGAGTTCATTTTCCAGTTGTTCTTCTTTAATGCATCTGAGAAAGGCTGGTCTTTGCCTGAGAATAACGAATATTAAAGGATTTGAGCATACAGAAGAGTATCTGAAATATTCAACGTCCTTAGTCACCATGAAAATGCAAATAAAAACAACCCTGGGATTCCATCTTAGACCCATCAGAAGGCCTAAGATAAAAAACTCAAGTGACAGTACATTGTGGGTGAGGATGTGGAGCAAGGGGAACACTCCTTCATTGCTAGCAAAAATGCAAACTTCCACAATTACTCTGGAAATCAATCTACCTGTTTCTCAAAAAAAACTGGAAATAATTCTTCCCAAATACTCACCTATATCACTCCTGTCCATATACCCAAAGATGCTCCACTCTATCACAAGCACATGTGTTTCACTAGGTTCATAGCAACTTTATTCATAATAGCTAGAAACTGGAAACAACACAGATGTCCCTCAACTGAAGAATGGGTACAGAAAATATGGTTCATTTACACAATGGAATACTATTCAGCTATTAAAAACAAGGACATCATGAAATTTGTCTTCAAATGGGTGGATCTTAAGAATATTGTCCTGGGTGAGGTAACCCAGACCCAAAATGACATACATAGTATGTACTCACGTAGAAGTAGATGTTAGCCACAAAGTACAGGATACTCATGATACACTCCACAGACTCAGAAAAGCTACACATGAAGAAATGTCCAAACAAGGATAGTTGAACTTCACTTAGAAGGGGGAATAAGATTGTCATGGGAGGCAGAGGGGAGAGTCTGGGTGGGAGAGGGGATGTAGAGGGGATTAGAGGAGGGGTCAGGATCAGATGTGGGGAGAGACTGAAAAGAGGACCAGAGAGCCCAGAGAAAGAATGAAAACCCGCAGCTGATAGGGGGAGGCATCTCTAGGACCTGCCAGAGACCTGAGAGACTAGGGAGGATCCTAGGAGTCAATGCAGTGACCTAAGCTAAAACAAAAGGCAGTGGAGATATGGAACCTAAAGAGGCCACCTCCTATAGCCAGGCAGGATCCCCAGTGGAGGGATAAGACACCAACCCACCCACAAAACTTTTGACCCAAATTTGTCCTGGTTCAGAGAAATGCAGGGACAAAGATGGAGCAGAGATGGAACGGCCAACCAATATCCGCCCAACTTGAGATCCGTTCCATGGGCAAGCACTAATCCCTGACACTATTAATGATACTCTGTTATGTTTACTGACAGGAACCTAGCATAACTGTCCTCCGAGAGGCTCCACACAATAGCTGACTGAAACAGAGACTCACAGCTAAACATTGGACATAGCTTGGGGACTCTTATGGAAGGGTTGAGGGGAAGGAATGAGTGCCCCTAAGGGGATAGGAACCCCATACAAAGACCAACAGAGCTAAACTTTGTGGTCCCTTATGGGCTCTCAGAGTCTGGACAACCAACCAAAGACCATATACAGGATAGAACAGGGCCTCCTTACACGTATGTACTAGATGTGCAGCTCAGTTTTTCTTTTTTTTTTATTTTTTCCATCTTTATTAACTTGAGTATTTCTTATTTACATTTCGATTGTTTTTCCCCTTCCTGGTTTCCTGGCCAACATTCCCTAGCCCCCCCTCCCCCTTCTATATGGGTGTTCCTCCCCATCCTCCCCATTACCACTCTCCCCCAACAATCACATTCACTGGGGATTCAGTCTTGGCCGACCAAGTGCTTCCCCTTCCACTGGTGCCCTTACTAGGCTATTCATTGCTACATATGCAGTTGGAGCCAGGGTCAGTCCCCTGTATAGCCTTTGGTAGTGGCTTAGTCCCTGGAAGCACTGATTGGTTGGTATTGTTATTCATATGGGGTCTTGAGCCTTCAAGCTCTTTTTTGCAGTCCTTTTTCTGATTCCTTCAACGGGTTCCTGTTTGAGTTCAGTGGTTTGTTGCTGGCATTCCCCCATGTATTTGCTGTATTCTGGCTGTGTTCCAGGAGCGATTCTATATCCTGCTCCTCCTGTCGGCCTGCACTTCTTTGCTTCCTCCATATTATCTAGTTTGGTGGCTGTATGTATGGGCCACATGGGGCAGGCTCTGAATGGTGTCTTTTGGCCTCTGTTCTAAACTTTGCCTCCCATTCTCTGCCAAGGTATTCTTGTTCCTTTTAAAGAAGGAGGAAGGCATTCCAGATTTTTGATCATCCGTCTGAGTTTCATGTGTTTTGTTATCTAGAGTATCCAATTTGGGCTAATAGCCACTTATCAATACATCTCAGGCTCATGTCAGTCCCCCAACAACTGTACCTCAAAGTGTTGCCTGTCTAGGGAATCCATTCCCTGACTGGGCTGCCTTGTCATGTCAGTGAAGAGGTATGCCTAACCCCGCAGAGATTTTATGGGATTTAGGTGAGGTGGGGAATATTCAGGACATCCAACCCTCTCTGAGAAAAAATGGAGGGACTTTGGGAGTGGGTGGCAGGAGGAGGGGCATTGTTCAGGGCACAAAATGAATAAATAAATAATGGAGAAAATAAGAAAAGTATCTGACCATCTCTAAAGGCTAATGTGATAATTTGCAGGGGCACCTTAAACAAAATATACTTAGAACAGTGGTTCTCCATCTTCCTAATTCTGTAATCCATCCTTTCACATTCTTTCATAAAATACTTCATGTTGTGGTAACCCCCCAATCATAAAATTATTTTTTGTTGCTATTTCCTAACTGTGATTTCAATACTATTAGGAATCATAATGTAAATTTCTGATACACAAGATACCTGACAATGTGACCTCAAGGCCTTGCAACCCACAGGTTGAGGACAGCTGACTTTGAGAAATAATGAACTTTTCAAGTTCTGGATTTGGCTTTACCAAATGAGGCATCTTCCCTGTTTGGGATATTCTAGCCTTAACATATCCACTCTTGGACTCTTTTCCTATACCCATTTGTACCTCTAACATGCCAGCTATACTTTCCTGGTTCCAAAACCAGAACTTCAAGTCTGCTTTGTATATTTTTCCCAAGTAAAATTTTCTCCTTTGCTCGCCCTGAAACTTTTCCATAAAGGGGAAAAAGGATGTGCTTTTATGTTATACCTTCACCCCATCCACTTATACTTTAATGCCCATGTTACTCACATGGAAAAGTTTAAATATCAATTTTATCAATTGATCAACTGTGGGTCACAAATTCCACCAACCCGACTGCCTCCCCCACCCTTTGCCCTTTTCCTATCAGAGCTAAAAGAAGAGATCAGGGGTGCTTTGAACAAATAGTTTTATTTAGTATACATTTACGTAAATATATATATGTCCTAATCTACTACTACTTCTATACCCCTGATACCACAATACCCCTTTCCCTTTGGCCCCTCCTCTCTTCAGTATAGAATACATAGCTAAACATTAAATCAGGGGAGAGAAATAACAACATCAATAGATAATATTTAAAGCAACAGTAACAAGTAAATAAGTAACAAGCACATTAGTAGGAATAATGTTCATTCTCCTGTTGTAGCATGGTAAGACTTCTTCCATTCCTCTTGTCAAGATGTAATTCAGCAACATCACTTGAGGGAGCCTTATTTCCTCTGTCATTCGACAGGGTCACAGACTTTCTCCCAAAAGGCATCGGTTCCACACAGTCTGTATCACTGCTAGGTTTGAATCAGTAGCAAGTATGTGATATGCCTATGTACAGATGCTTAGGATATTTTCCACCATTCACAGAGCTTCGAGCAAAGCTGAAAAGCTGAAGCCATTAATGTATCACCATATTCAGTTCCATTCCATGGGGGAGGGGGACAACTCAAGCAGGTGATTGGTGAAATTTCACTAACTACCATATAGACTCTAAGTTTAAAGACTTTATTTTTTCTATTTTTTTGTAGTTAAATATTTTTATTCTGAGATATTTTTACACAGACTTTCCTCTGCACTAAGTCGCAGATACAAAAGCATTGACAGCTTCTTGTCTAAAACTACAAGTATAGTATTCACCTGCCCAACTCTTAATACAGACTTCCCGCCACTGACTTGAAAGTGCTGTAAATCTAAAGCCACGAGGCACAGTGTCTATTAGGTACCTTCTAAGATCTTTCTATAAAAATAAACTGGCAAACGTTATTTGCAGGAGGTCTCATCACAAAAGAACAGGGAATTCATTCCAGATGCTACATTTCAACTAATCCAATTAACATAAATTCATTTACATAAATCTGAGCACAGACACTTTTACTTGGGCCTGCATATATTATGTCAGGAAAATCTCAGGAGGCTAATCTCCCTTGTTTCTCCGTGTGCTCCTTGAGCAGCCTGATAAGGCTTACTCTGAAATGCAAGAAGTCCATATTTGAAGCTGAAACTTTACATAATCTCCCCTAGAGTGTTCAGTTTTTCAATATGGGGTAATAGCCCGAAAGTGAACACTTGCTGATAAATATCATAAGATCTTACTTTAAGAATTATAATACAAAGTCATAGTCACACACAAGATATTACTATCACTGTTATAAGGGAAGTAAGTTTGAAATATACACATAAAAGTCTGTGAACAAGAAGTATCAGACTAAACAACTCCATTTGTACTGTCATATCGTTCACACCTAGTGTACTTCCCCTCTTTCTTCCTGTGAGCCAGATGACAACACTATGTCCATTAGTGAAACTTTGCCTCAGAGTCTAGAGATGTTGATAGTCTTCAGAAACAACAAAGTTGTGACAGATTATGTATGCTAATATGTTATACCATGAATGTATGTTAGTGTATGTACTTGTATATTTATATTAATATATATATGCATTTCTAGAATTATGTGTGACAGTGTGGAAAGATACCTTAACTTATATGATATACAGCAATTTACAGTGAAAGAATCTATCAGCTTAAAAGATGTTGAGAAAGAATGTATATGTCACATATACAGTGACCAAAACATGATTACCAGCATCCCAGATATCTAAGCCAATAGAGAAATTCCCCCACTCTAAATTGTCCCATTAAGGGTGAGTATCAGACAAACTACATGTAAATGTTACTCTCATCAAGGCATTTTTCCAAATATCCTAACTAGTACCAAGATACAGATAGGTGATTGGTATTTAAAATATGTAATAAATGTATTTGAATTTGTAAAAGGGAAGAATCTAGCAATTTCTCTGTTCTGTTACTTTTGGTATACTCTCTTTGTTCTAATAATGGGACACTGCTAACACACAGCCCATAAGATTTATACTATAAACTGTTGTCTCCAGAAGTGAAAAACAAATTTTGCAGTAATATTTAACAACAGTTTTGCTGGGCTTTCGGTGGCTAATAACTGTTGTTCAGAAAAAGGTTGGCTAGGGTGAGTGGTGCAGTCTATGTAAAAGGACACACATGGGGTTTAGAAACCATGTGACCACAGTTCTTTAGCACCGTGCCCGAACCCACAGAGCTAAATGGCTGCACATGGGTTAGAGTCTAGGATCTAGAGCTCATTAGCACCATGTTCCAACCAAATGAGCCCTTCAGCCAGAAACTTCTTACCATGGTAGCACCCTCAGACTTGGCTGGGTACTGAATTCAGATTAGTTGCTGCTGGAAAATTTCTAAACAAAGGCCCACACAAAGTTGAAACTCTTCATATGCCCAATTTGTCAAACATCCATACATCACCAAAACTGTTGTATAAAGTTCTGATTCTGTAGAGTTGCCAGCCAAGTCAGGAGCAAACTTTGAAGCTGGATTATCTGTCAAGCAACGTTCCAGATCCTAAGCCTTACTGGGGGTGAAAGAAGTTTGATTCTGTCTATAGAATAGGGATAGGGGTGGGGAAGTGCATTCTTAGGGAGGATAGAACATTAGGTTAAAATACAATGGTAGCCCTTTTACCCAAATTTCTCCTGTCTAAACAGGAGAAGAAGGCTATCAGAGCTAGGTACAATGCTTCTAAGAAACTTGGGGTACTCAAGCAAATTCAACTTTGCCTTCTCTATGTGGGGAGGCAGAACCACAAGCAGGCAGCCTATTATTCTGGGAAATATCTATTCTATCAAATGGTGAGTGAAAAGGAAATACATATATCTGTCCTTAAGACAATCAGAAGTATTTACAGAGCATGTTGAAAAAATATACAAGCAGAGCTCACTACTCACAAAGACTACTTACTAATTCCCAAAACAGCTGAAGCCAAAAGATCACAGGTAGGTTGGCAGTTTACAATGGTCATAAATAGAAGATTCAGTCATGTTCACAGCCTAAAGCTACTCCAAATATGTATTCATATACTTTAAGTTCATTGTTTTGTAAGTGGGTTATTAATAATAGGACAGGATTAAATTAAAAGGATGAAAAGGATACATAAAAGACACAATGGAAAGGAAATTATTTAAACTTGAATTAGTCTTTCCCTCCAATTTGTCCTTTATCTAAAAAGGACTTCAACGCTATAGCAAGTATGGTAATTTATTAGAAACATTTGAAGTTTGGAATCCCCCAAAACCACCACATCTTTTTACTCAGTGAAAACAAGAGTAGCCAGAAGCTAACTCCATTCCCTAATTTCCTGACTCCAGATACTTGTCCTTCCCTTACCAACCAGGAGATATCTCAGTAGAGACTGAATAACTTGTCATTTTTAAGATTTTTTAAACAAGAAGAAAGATTATAGTGAAAAAAAAAGAAATGAAAATAGAGAAGAAAGTGAAAGAAGAGAAGGCTATGTAGAAGGTAGAACAGGAGCAAGGAGGAGGAAATGGACAAAGGCTAGGAAAGGGGTGGGGTGAGACCAAGGGGAGGCCACAGATACTGAGGAAGAGACAAAGAAGAAGAGAGGAAATTGAGGAGGACCACAAGTTCAACTCTCATCCTGGTATCATCTTGACACATGCCACCATGGATGCTGCCAAAGAGCCTTAAAACATCATCTCCAGAATAATGGCAGTGACAGGATGAGGTATCATTTCTTCTTCCTCCTCCTCTCTTCAGCTGAGTTGAAATTGTCTGTAAGCTAAAGAGACAGGGATAATTAAAACAATAGTAAGCATATTATGTATTTTTTCATTTTTTTCCAGAAAAAGAAAGGCAAAAATAAGACTACCCATTTACATGAAACAAAGAATGAAAGTAAATATAAAGCCAGAAATATGGAGGAGTTTTGGGATTTTGAAGTGATTTTTCTTGCACTCAGAGAGAAGCTATCACTAAATTCTTGTTCAGCAACCTGGGGAAATAACCTTGGGGGGATAATTATTATGGGGGACCGGTGAGTCATTTCACAGCTTTATCAATTCCTGGGCATCTGTAAGATTTCCCATTCTCACTACCACAGGAGAAAATATACAACTAAGAACTTGCATTTACAAGGTACTTTGAGTTCCCACAGCATCCAAAGAAACGTCAGAAATGATACCTAGTCTCCTAGCACTTCCATGGGAATCTAATAATAAAATCGGGTCCTTATATATCTAAATAAAATATAAATACTAGTATCTAGGAGCTTAACTTGTAAGTGCAAGTTCTTAATTCACATCACCTTCACCCCTCCAACACTACCCCCTTTCTTCTACATGAGAAGTTCTAATTATTTTGATCCTATCATACCTTAGATATTTTGAGAACTGATAGTCAAACGCGGTCTGGGCAGCTTAAACTCTAGGCACTGAATGGAGAAAGGAGATTTCCACTGCTGGGGAGGGAGGGGGACTGGGCAGCTCATCGAAATCTTTGAATCGTGGGAATTTGGGCACTCCTGGATTGGAATCCACACTGCCAGGGGTTTGGGTGTGAGATACAGAGCTCAGTCGGCGATGCTCTCCCCTGAGGCGGCTGATTTTATCTAGTAGCATCTTCTGGATTTCCATGATGACTTTCTGAACTTCAATACGGAAACTATCACTGAGCCAGCAATAAATGTAGGGGTTGTAGCAGGAGCTACTAATTGCTAGCCAGTGGAGGAAAAAGTAGAGACCATTGTGGCTTGAGATGGATTCACTGGACAGGAGCACCAGGTAGAGGTTGAGGGGGAGCCAGCTGATTGTATACAGAAGCACCACTGTCATCAGCATCTTTAGGGTCTGCTTCTTCTTCCCACGCTGGCAGATGTAAGTGTGGATATTGATGTCATCAACAGCATCATGGATCCACAGCTTTTTGGCCACATGACCATAGACAGCCACCAGCACCAGCAAAGGCAAGATGAAGAACAGCAGAAAGGTGCCCAGGTCAAGGTATTTCCATGTGGACTTAGAAGTATATGGGAAACTTGGGAGGCAGGCAGATTCCTCTGTTGTGTTGCTAGGTTATGAGAGAGAGAAATCAAAACCAATTATTTAGTTTTTTTTTCCTTTAGGCTCACAGCAAACTGTATGGCAATTAGATCTTAAGGGTGAGGTGCGTTTACTGTTTGTGTTGTGTGTGAATTGTACATAAAACCAGAAGGACTGAGGTTCAACTGATCCTATAGGAAAACCATGGCCCCGAAGATGGAAACTGTACCCCACTGCCATGTGGGTTTTAGAGAAATAATGACAAACTACGGTTTAGAGAAATTTATTTTGTTTTGAAAAATGCTTATTCTGGCCCCTACTGTATAACTCATTTCTTGTGACTTCCAAGGCCTTGGGGTGCTCGAATAACACCAATCATCTCACTCCATGATCCTCTTACCCAAATTCCACTTGGTAAAGCTTCTGGTAAACGGCATGTGGCAAAGCAGCACAAGTGCTCACAATCCAGATGATGATGATGCAGACATTGCCTTGCATGGGAGTAATCCGGGCCTTCAGAGGATATAGCATCACCTGAAAAGAAAAGGATCCCACCTCACTTAACAATTCAAAGTAAATTAGACATCCGAAACTGCTATTCTGATTAAAAGGGTACAAAGGCTTGGTATGTGGGGCAATGTGCTTGGTCGAGCATTTCATTTGACATATGTGGCATTTGGCTTCATGAAAACACAGCACTGCTGCGTTTGAAGATGTCAGCAATTCAAGGGGACTGACTTCAAAGGTCCTGTTTCTCTGCAGTTCTGTGGAGAAAGGAAATGTCCACTGGAGTCACTTGATTTTCTTTACCTTCTAATGGGTGGGAAAGTACCCCACATATTCCTTCATCAACCCTTCTACCTGCCTTGCTCCATGGCCTTTCTCATCCCCCCGGCCCCTCCCATCTCTGTTTATTTTCAGAGCCACACTTCCCTTCCTCTTTCATTTCCTCTATGTTCCCTTATGTGTCTTTTTTTTCCCCTTATCTGGATCTAACACACACCTTTCAAGTTTTTGGTCTTCCTAGACCTCTCATTTTCTGTCTGGTTACTGAATGATTAACTGTGTAATACCTCCAGCTTCTCATCCCTTGCCTCACTCCCTTGTAATTGATTTCAACTGCTCCAAGCTCCTTATCCATCAACTCTCTTCATCCCCCCTACTCAATTCCTCTGACCTTCCTCACAGAGTTCACCCCCTTCCAGATGAAGCCCTTCGTCAGACCTAAAACTATATCCACATCCACTTATCCCTGCCTTCTTCCTTCTTTTTTAGTCAGTCCTGCAATGCAGCAAACAGGAAGTGTTTTCCAAAGAAGAACATGTGTCATGTGTTTATTGGCACATTTCTGTTCCCATAGCATCAGAGAGGAAATGGTAGCATTTTTTGTTCGATTTTGTTTACTGAAGTTCTGTAATTCACCATTTTTCAAACTTCCCACATTACCCAAAAACATTTACATATAAAGACCTTTGAACTTGGGAAAGTTTGTAGGTTATTTGTAACCTTGTTTGTCTCCATACACCTAACAGAAGACTCTATCTCTTGCAAGACCCAGGAAGCACATACCCGATGTCGATCCAGGGAAATAGCTGCCATGCTCATCACAGTTACATAGGCACATGAGTACTGGGCAAAGCGACTGAGGTGACATGTCATCTTTCCAAACACCAGGGAATTACACAGATAGCGCACCTGTAGGAGAAAAGGATTGCTGATGCACAGGAACTCAGCCCTGTGTTCATCCCTCTCAAAAGCCCCAAAATACAAATAAAGGTCTCCTTGCTGCACCAAACTGCTGATATCAGCCTGTCAAGATGCAAAGAAATACTTTTACACTCCAGTTCTCATGTTCGTCACATTTGCTCCCACACAACATCCTGACTTGAAGACATGGAAGGACACAAAATTGCAAAGCCTGTTAACTAACTTCAAGTTCATACACAGTATTTGAAAGGTGGAGAAACAAGAATTAATCTTTATGGCAAAATTTGGATTCAGACATTATCCCAAAGCTCACTAGCAACAGGTCCCACTGCCTCCCTGGGCAGCCCAATACTTCCCCACTCTCTGCCAAGGCAAGAGATTAATTCAGCGACGCAACAACTATCCTGCCAATCTTCCCAACACATTTCCAAGCTCTTTTCAATGTTTCTAAGCTTCTGCCTTATTTCCTATGAAAATATTCTCCAAACCAACTAAACCTTTCTAACCCTCTCCCTCCCTCTGACCACACAAAATTCGCAAGTACAAATTTTAACTTTAGCTCTTGCCCTGCTTCCCAAGCTACCCTCCTCAGTACCCCAGCTTACCATAGTGAAAGGAGAGCTGAGAAGAGCGAGCATCATGTTGGTCACAGAAATGTTGACAACGAAGAGGCCGGTGGCAGTGTGTACCCTCTTATACTTCATAATGATGTGGTTTAAGACCCAGTTGCCTATGATGGCAGCAAAGACCACTATGGTGTACCCTACCACTAACCAGAATTGCACCTGCTCATCCTGGGATACAATTTCCAAATCTAGGGGACCTGATGTGTCAGCCAGGTCCCCCGTGTTTGACATGTGGTCTGCTAACTTATCCATCTTGGACAACATGCCATTGCGGCCAGCATGTCCCACCGCAGATGCAGCATTGGATGCGGCCTGAAGCACCTGGGAGGTGGTAGAGGTGATCAAGTCATCAAAACCACTAGGTACACTCAGAGCCTCTGGAGTCAGCTCGTCCCCATAGCTCATGGTGCCAGGGCTCTGGAAAGCCTCCTGGGGCAAATCTGTGGTTGGAGCATCCATCCCAGTGCCTTTAGAGGACCCTGGGGACCTTAAGCTACTCACTCAGGAGGCTCTCAAAAAAGAAAGAGGGCAAGTTAAGGCCGTGGACAAACAGCCAGGCAATCTATTCAGTGCCCTAGAGCTCTGAGCTGAGGTGTCTGGATCAGGGAGAGGGAAGAAATACCAGGAACCAGCAAAAAAGACTAGACCTGCTCTGGGTAGGCAAGTGCGCAGAGCTGAGCAGCTGAGCGCAGGGCAGGTTGTCTGCAAACGCTCTTCCAGGAGAGTGCCCACAGCACCCGCTCCAAACTGGAGATGGCGTCAGGCTTCGCTCCAGCACAGATCCTCCTCCATGCTGCCAGTCGGATTATTCCGACCAAATCTCTGTTGCCTTCAGTCAGTCATCAGTCTGTATGTCTTTCTGTCCAAGGCTGGCTGGCGCTGTGGGCAGGGCGGAGTCAGGCAGTGCCACTCCAGCTCCAAGCCCGTGCAGAGCAGGCTTTCTGCAGCTGCCCTTTATAGAAAGTCCAGGGGCCCGCGCTGGAGCCAATGGGGAGCCTCGACTCAACCCCCGCCCTGTCCTTCTGGGCTGGAGAGTCTGAGAGGCTGGCAAAGTCTTTGTCACTCCTGTCTCAAGCCCCTCCTTTCGCTGCTCTCCTTTGGCTCTCCCTTTTCTAATCCTGCAGTTGGAAGCCTGGATTTACTGTTTATGGGTTCTTCTTTTAACATCGCCCTGCCTATAATTTGAATTCAGCATCTCCTCTTTCCCTTGCTTTCTGTTTCTTTTCTGCATCATCGCCCTAGGCACCGGCTAGCTGTGACACAGGTACTGAATGGAGGCTGTGGAGACTGCAGTCGCATCTGGACCAGCAAGACAGTCAGCTGCCTGGGAAGAGTGGTCGATATGAAAGACCTGCACAGATGTGGGGGTTTCACAGAGAGAACAAGGCAGGGTGCAGCTGGAGAAACAGGAGGGAAGTTTAGCTGATGAGAAGCAAGAAAGGGTCACCTGGGAGTGAGCTCAACAGTGTGTTCTGCTTTTTCTGGCCTCAGAACTGCGTGCCACCGACCAGGGAACTCTGCTCCTGGCCTCTGGAAACAGGACAGTCACTTGTCACCCAGGAAGTAACACTTTTGGAAACTAGACTGTGTCAGATTAGTCAACTGTCTAAAGGGTGAGTCCCTCGGGAAGATTTAGGATTTGGGAAGCACTGCACATAACAGTGCTGCTAAAATCTAAAGCAGTAGGTAGAGGGAGATGTATCTCAATCATTGAGGGTTGAAAGGAAAAACACTCTAGGACTGATGGTCACAGACTAGCCTTTCTTTCCCTTGGAAAATTTTAGCTACATTTCTATTTCAGAGGTGTTAGAGTCACAACCAAAACAACTAAGCTATGTCCCTAGGAAGGATAGAGGAGACCCATAAGGTGTCATTTCCTTATCATCTGCCTCAGAGAAACAGGAATATATAGATTATAGAAGGTCAGAGGCAAAATGATTGAAGCACCTGAACTAAAAATGAGAAAGGGCATTCAGAGACCTGGGCTATGCAGCAAGCACTTTGTTTAAGAAATCCTGGTGTTTGTTACAGCCAGTCTGTCTTGTGACTTTATAGCCACCCTTTATTGCCCAGAAGCTACACTGCTATTCTGGAGGAAGTCAAAAGGAAAAACACCTGATTTCAAGGATGTCAATAATTACTGATTAACGCATAAGCAAGAATCGATTTAGTGCCAAAACTATCATCATCATTGTCCAGTCATCAAAGCTCACAAAGGAGCCATGACGCAGATAAGCAAACTCCGGGGTATTTGCACTGAACTAAGAAAGTAAGAAAAAATTGAGGCAGATCTGAGGCTGTTATAATATTTCTGGGATGCTGTATCTGATGAGGAGATGGTGTCGATGGGCTAATACTGAATAGCCGATCAGAGAGAAGCAAATTATGTTTTGTTTGGTGACTCACAGAGATGAGACACATACATAAACACATTTGAAGGAATTAGTAAATCTTAATTCTGTCACCCAGACCATCCTGGAGACGGATCTTTTGGCAGTGGTTTATATTAGAAGTTTGTCAGAATACCTCGACCTGCTGCTAATCTGGCTTTCATGACCCTGAAGGGCTTGGGGTGTTGTGAAGATAATGGGTTAAAGATGAGACTTTATAATTTAATGGAAATGCAAAGGAGAAAATGTCAGGGTTCTGATACAGAGGTTCAGACATGCAAAGGCAGGATCAGGACTGCTGATCTACTAGCTCCTCCCTCCATCTCTTTCACTCTCCCTCTCTCTCCATAAAATTAGTATAGTATGTATAATGTAGCATGCATTATTATTTTATATGTAATTAATTCTTTGAGAACTTCATATTGTATTTTGATCCTATTCATCCCTTCCCCTACCTCCTTCCAAGTCATACCCACCCAACTTTGCATCCTCATTTTTGTTTAATCCTAGTTGTCGTGCTGGTTGGTCTCTCTGAGTCAGAGTTCCAGTAGCTGTCATAAAGGTTTTTGCAACATTCGCCGCTCATACTAATGTAAGATACATACAGCCCTGCTGCTAGTAATGAATTCTTAAAAGAGAAAAATTATGTGCATTATATCATACTAAAAGTCTCATGTATTTTAAAATTTGGAGTACATGTTTATTACTGTGTACTTTAGTTTCTTAAATAGTGGAGTTCCTTAAGAAAATGTGTAATAATTTTTATCCACTACTGGATATTATCCACAACTACTTTCCATTCACACTCAAGTCCTTCCTTTTCCATATAGTACCATTTTTGCTTCTATTTACTTTTTCCTTTAAATTATAAGTATGAAAGAAAATGTAAAATATTTGTCTCTTTTATTTGGTTGGATTTTTAAAGCAGCATCTTAACTGTGCTGGCAAGGCTGACCTTAAACATCCGATCCTTCTGCCTCAGCCTTCAGAGTTCCAGGCTTACACGTATGTGTCACCAAATCTGGCACAATATTTGTCTTTGTGAATACCACTTATTTCTTTTTGATACCTCCACTGTCTTCTTTTCCTTTATGTCACAGTGGACATGTATTTTTTTGGTCCTCAAGTGTTCCATATCCATCAGTTTTATGAAACATTGCAGTACCCAGAAAGAATGCTGGGGCCAGTCTATGTTTCCAGTCTATCAATGGAAAAAGAAGTCGGGAATGAAAAGGAGCGTTCACCATAGTATCATCTATTTCTAAGAAGCTGCACATAACACTAAATGGAAGAACCCATACTCAGGAAATACCTAATTGAGGCAGGCATAAGATGTCCAGACAATCAGTGCTACAGGAACAAATAGTACAAGATGACGGCCTAGGACGCTTTGCAAAAAAACTAGCATTTGATCTGGAGTTTGAATAACTCAAAGGACAGAGATGGGCAGAAAAAATGGAGAGATTAAACTTCAGCCCTCAAAGTAAATGTAATGATACAAAGGGAGAAAATGCTTCTGGTTTGTTCCAGGGGACAAAAAAAAAGGTTTTAAATAGAAAGTTTACAATTTGTTGTTCCTATGCACTTATCTGTTATTGCAATGTTTTCTGAGTATCTCCATGGAGATAGTGTAGTTGCAAGTCGAAGAAAATCGTTATTTACATGGTTGAAGGAAGGGTCCTTTACACAAGCTATCTGTACATCTTGCAATAAGCGTCGTTACTCCTCTGCATTGCGCTCTTTCTAATCTAATCTTTCCTACAGAATTAGACATTTCTATTGGAAAGGATCTCTGTAATTCTCAGATGTATTCAACCTTTTCTCCAGGCCCTCACACTAAGCCATAGTATCCAAACCAAATGTTTCTTCACAACAATTTTGATTGTCCCTATCTATAGAAAACATAGGCCAAATTCATCACATTTGGAGTCTGAAAAACTCATTTCAGTGCTCAAATACAGATAACCTTCATCTCCAGCAAAACAGCTCTAAATAAATGGTTTGCCTCTGGATGTAGACCACTCACACCTGAGTTTCACAAAGATCAATCTCTCTTGTGTAAAAATATCACGACGTCTGTCTTTTGAGTCTTAAATAGGAACTAAAGTGAATAATCAAAGAAAATCACACACAGCAGGAATAAAACACATCTTTTACTAAACCACTTGGTGTTGATATCTACCTGGTTTCCTCAGGCCACACTGAAAACCCTCAATTCTCTCATGAATGTTTTATGCCCCACTTCCAGCTTGAATACCGACAAGGAAAAGAAAATGTCACACCTGCTTTTGTCTGCTTCAACACTCAAGCAATCTTAAGTGACATTCTCCTTCCAAACTCAAAGTTCATTGAGCCAGGAAGATCTAACGAATTAGCCATTGGTCCTGACCCCTACTTGATCTTTCCATGAGCAAAGGGGCAAATTCTAATGCAAAGAATTCCTTGGCTCTCCCTTTCCCCTTTCTTGAGTTTATTTTTTTTTCCTATCTTGATCTAATTTGGGATTCAATTCCTTCTCTATTTGTTTTATCCTGTTAAAAAGTTAAATTCCGTTGAACTTGATGTTTTTACCTATCCACCATGGACAGGATAACAGATGATATAGTCCATCATCTCTTAATTTTCAACACAATTTCCCAAAACTGATTTTGCATTGAATTAGCCCCTCTCTTACTAGGAGACTGTAAAAACTAGGAAAATACCAAACCCGCTTTGGATGCTGTTCTAGACTCATTTTTTTTTTTGGTTCTTTTTTTCGGAGCTGGGGACCGAACCCAGGGCCTTGCGCTTCCTAAGCAAGCGCTCTACCACTGAGCTAAATCCCCAACCCCTGTTCTAGACTCATAAGCCTATGTAATCATGGTGGAAACTCTTATTGGGGTAGTACCCTTTGCTGCCTGACCTCCTCTCATGAGCAAACTCAGAGCCAGATCTTCATTTTATCCCTATATTTCCTCCTTTCTGCTGGATTTCCTCCTTTCTGCTGTTCTCAAAAACAATCCTTGATGATTCATACCCAATTTCCAAGTACAAAGGCTGTCTTTGCAACAAAATCTATTATGGCCAGTTTGATATCAAAAACAGTATCCAAATGCTCTTCTGTCCAGAGAACCACAGAAGGCTAAATGAAGTTTTGGTCAATGTGGCTATGAGTATATTCTGCCCTAGCAGATTTGACACGCTGGAAAAAGCATCGCTAGAGTAAGAATAACAGAATCATCAACAGGAAGAGGTGAATAGTCAAAGGAAAAGGTTATGGTGATATTATTTCAAATGAGGACACAGATTATTCTGTTCACAACTGTTGAATGTGATGGGCCCAATGAGACAATAAAAAGTGAATTCCTGAGTTAAGTATTCCCATAATTGTTAGTTATATATCAGTACCCAGGAAAGGCATTTCATTTTCAAAAAGTCATCCGGACTCAGCTTTCAATTGCCCCAGATGATAGAGGAAGCATCGTCCCACTGCAAACTTGAGATGGCTTAGCTCTGCACTGAGCCAAGACCTGTCTTACAGAGACCTTCTATACTCATGCAATACTTCAGGCATTTCAAAGCCCTCTTCATATTTCTATGGAGTCCCATCTGTTCATAGCTATGAGGTAGACAGAACCTTGTAACTTCAAGAGAGAAACAGAAAGGATAAAAGGAAAGAAAAAACACAAATCTCTGATACCTGAGACAGAAAACGAGTTGACAGAAATGAGAGAGGCAGCACCAAGTCCAATTTGGAAAAGACATAGCTTTTCATGGGCTTTTTTTTCAGAGATTATTTTATTTCAGTGATGACAGAAAAAAAAAAAAAGGCAGGAAATGAAAAAAAAGGGGGGGGGCAAAGAGATCTGATCTTATATCTTATAAAAGGTGTGGAAACAGGATAGGCAGATTTTTTTCAGTCTCTTTATTCACATACACAGCTCTAGCTGTAAGTACGCTGTCACAAAAGGCCAGGGGAAGGTCGCTGGTTAGAATGCTCCATCCAGATGGAGATCTTACATATACAGGATTTAAACTTATTCCCAAATATCTATACAGGTTTTAGCTAGTCAGTGAATCTCTGGGGTATGTGCGGGTAGGTATGTGTATGTCTAAGAGAGCAAAGCTTTCGAAAGAGTCTTTTGGAAAAGCCCTTAATACATGTGCATTAATAAGAATCCCACTGTGATCTAAGTCTCCTACGTTTAAGTATCTATCACTAGGTGTTTGAAACTCCAGCCATTTTCTTGGACTATTCTTCTTCCCCTTCAATTCTTGATCTCCAGCAAACTAAAAATTGGAAAATTTTCACAGAGGTTATTATGCTTGTACTCACATAACGTTTAAATCTTAAAATTAAAAAACAGTGGATCACATAAAGAACAAAGAGATTTAAGACCATCTTCTCACATACAAGGACACTAAAGCCCATAGATAGAAAGGATAATGTCACAGTAGATGAGTCATCACTAGAACCTAAGTCTGCTAAGTGCTGTCTGGTTCAAGACTTCTCTGCCTTCAATCATCCTCTTTTGCTGTGTTTGTGACTATTGGCTCTTTCATTGTTTCATATTACTTCTTCCTGCCTGAAAAAATGATGGTTGGTTTCCCATGCAGGAAACCATTAGTAAATAGGTGTTAAATAAAAACGTGAGTGCTAGCTTTTAATTGCTTTACTAATTTGAGAACCTCAAAGCTTGGAAGCTTCTAAGAGCCATCTGATGAATCCTCATATCTCTTTTGGTTCAGAGAATGGAGCCTCATGAACCTTTGTCGTTTTATAATTGGGAGTTGTGAACAGTGACTTCTGAATCCTGTTTTGTCTCTAACCTGCAGTGTAATCAAAATTAACCTTTCTCGGCTTCTTCACTTTTCCTAACTGTACAATTAGCAAATGGATTAAACCTTATAAGGACACTTCTAGCTCAAATATCTTATGATGTTAATCAGCATATAACATTAAAGCAATATTAGAGTTTAATATTCTAAACCTGCAGATAGGGCACATGTTCTAATTTCCCTTCTGTACCTGTGACAAATACTATGGGAAGGAGGGGGCTTATTAGAGTTTATAGGTTACACAGGTCATCATTGAGGGAGGCACTCAAACAGAAATCAGAAAAACACCTGTTGCCTCACTCAGGCTCATACTCAGGGAGCTTTGTTATACATCCAAGGACCATCTTCCCAGGAAAAGGTGCTACCCAAAGTGGGCCAGGCCCTCTTACCTAAAACCAACCGCTCACAGACATGCCCACAGACCAATTAGACCTGGAAATCCCTCAACCTGAAAGTTTAGCTTCTCACGGGTAATTCTTGTTATGTCAAATTGACTATTAAACCTAACTTAGGACAGTATAAAACGACCAGATGTAACAAATCTTCTCTTATTTTAAATCTCTAAATATGCAGAGATCTGGGGCTAAATTTGATGCATCTTTCAAAACACAGCGACTTTGGGTAGAAGACATGTAAGGATGATATGTAGAATTTTACCAACCGCTGACCTCCTTCCAGTTTGTCAATGAATTCACCCCACTTGCCAAACTAACCACTAAAAATATATAAACCGAACATTAGCCAAGTATTCTTGAACAGAACAAGATAGGCAAAATAACTATCATTGCAGAATTTTCATCCCTATAGGGGAAAAATAATAACAGGTGAGAAAATTAAGCTAAATAGTTTTATAGTGAATGCTATGAAGAAAATATGTCATATAAAGAAGGTGGATTTATATATGTATGTGATGCATTAGATTGGATGATTTAGTCCATTCTGGGAAGGCAATATTAGGACTGATAAGTAAAAAATTAGAAGGACTCAATCAAGGAAACGTTAAAGATAAGTGGTGGATAGCCCAGGTAGAAAAAAAGCAAGTGAAGAGGCCCTGACATAGGAACAATGAATTATAATAACTACCTCCTACCATCACAAAAACTTACATTGTTTTTTGTATGTATACACAATTGTGTGTGTGCATGTATATGTGTATATGCCCGTGTGCAGGAATACATGCTGGGGATATATATACATGTGTGAATGTGCACATGGAGGCCAAGTGCTCCACATTATTTTTTGAGGATGGTCCTCACTGAATCCTGTGGAGCTCAATGGTAAGATGGCTGACAGTTTTTACATATCCTTCCATCACTAGAATCAAGGCATGCCACAGCACTGTTATTCCTGGACTTTGGGGAGCAAAACCAGTTTCTCATGCTTATGAAGCGGAAGTACTTTGATGATTTGAGTCATCTCCCCGCACCAACTTATAATGCTTTAGGTGCTTTCTTTTTTCTTTTTTTTTTTTTTAAGACTGGGATCAACCAGTCTTGTTAGCACTAGGCAAGCACTCTATCACTAAAACTAAATCTCAACCCCTAGGTGCTATCATAGTCCTCACATCACCCGAAGAAAGCAGCAACCTGGCAGGTACATACATTTAGACCCATTTAATTGACCAGGAAAGTGAAGTTCCAATGTGTGAAAGTATCATCCACCACAGAGTCAGAATCACCGAATTTTTTTTTTATTTTACTTGCTTAGTTTATTCATTTATCTAATCTTCTCACCTTTGTTTCTCCTGAAGTCTGCTATAATGCCTCTGGACAGATACCTGTAATGTTAAAGCACGTTTCTCCCTATGTTCAACCAACTGACATACAAGCAGGGCTTCAGAGCTCGAGATCAATCAGCAGATTAAGTATAGCCATATATTGTTCATTGTCTGTATGAGGCTTACGTATGCTGGTAGGAATCCACCTTCCTGCTGGACACTGATCATAACTTACTGCAGGTGGACACTGTCCAACAAGACAAGTGAGAGAAATTAGGGCTCAAAACAACAGAAGAGCATATTCAAACAGCATCCAAAAAATGCTGTCTGGACAAGGCAGTGTGCTTGGCTGGGAGCTTCTCTCATTGAAAGCATATTATCCCAAATATCTTTAAAGATATAATTCATATTCTTCTCACAAGAGATCACCAAACAGCCATCTGCCCATCATCTCCCTTTAGCTGATAAATGGAGATTTGAGCAAATTATTATTGTTTTATATTTCTGCATTTTTGAAAAGGCAATGTTTACCAAATTTATTCAAATTGAGAACACTCTCCCTCCCTCTTTCACACAGCTGATCTTGATGTCTCTTTGTTTAATGAAAAGAACATTAGTCACTGCCGCCATGAGACCAGGAGTTTTGGTTTCCTTTCAGCTCCTTTCATCTTGTAAAATTCGAGAAATGTCACGAAGCGTCACTGAACCTTGGTTCCTCAGCAGGAAAATAAGCATAGTAATCTCTGTCCTTCTACCCTCATGTGAAGACTGTGATATTCACAAATGTTTATATGCCAGCAAACACTGTTTAACAATAAGATATTATGATACATGCATTTACTATATGGCTTCATATGAATTCTCAAACACTCTACAGGTTCCCATCTCTCTTCCATCAATATTTTTTAATATCTGGACTCAAGAATTATTTTCCAGTGATTTAATAAATACTTGGAGCAGGATGTGAGAAATTCTAATATTGGAAATCTTGTCACGAAGTGAAGAATAATAGTAGCTCTATTGTGTCTGCTTGGTGTGCAACAAGATGATAAAATAAAGATATCTTGCCCTGGAAGACTATGATTGTGAATGAGTTCCTTCTACCATTCATACCTTATCTCAGGAAACCAACCTAACAGATAACCTCTAGTCCCTTACAACTCAAAGGAGAGTCCCTGGCTCCAATAGCCATATTGCTGTGGAGTTCATACAAAATATAAATTAAACCCCTCTATGATTCTTGCTGAATTATAAGTTTTATTTTACATAAAATAGCCTGACAAAAAGCAACTTAGGCGATAAGGAATTTATTACATTTACATTTCCAGGCAACAATCCATTATTTCACAAAAGTTGCAGCAGCAATTTAAAGTGTTACATCCATAGACGGGGACAGAGATGGAATAAACACATGGACCCTTGCTTTATTTTGCTCATTTTGATTTGAAGTGTTCTTAAACTGTTCACAACCTCTTTCCTAGGGAATGGGGCTGCTAACAGTAGGCTGGATCTTCCCACATTAATTAATAATCAAAGCAATCCCTTAAAGCTATATCCAAAAGCTAAATTTTCTCAATAATTGCACATTGAATCTTTCTTATCAGGTTATTTTAGGTTGTATCAAGTTGAGAGTAAGTCATATTAGGGGAAATGGGAAAATTAGATGGGTGACTTCAGTTGAAAACGGTAGAGAGAAGTCAATATCGAAGGAGGAAGAGCAAGGAGAAAAAAAATAACATTAAGGGTGTTTGAAAAAAGCCATAACAGATCATTAGTTTTTATTTACCTGAAGTCACATGTAATAAATATAAGTATACTTTATGTAAACATATATTTTAAATGAAGTTATAACACAGAATCAAGGTCTCCCTGATACTTGTACTGGTATCTCTACATAGCCCTTAACTTCTTATTATATGTACTCTATTCAATTGAAATAAAAAATACAAAGAGGAAAAATATCAAGTATTTTACCACACTTCACTATGTTGACTTTATTTTTTTCTAGCCCACCTCAAGATGTGTCCCTAATTCCAGTTGTCTCTTTTATTCCTCTTTTCTTCCATTCTTTCCCAACCAACTGATCTCTCTTGTTTCTGTCTCCACACACGCTCCAACTCCAGACCACTACTGATGTCCATTCTATTTTCCCTTCCCAACAGATTGCAACCGGCAACACTTGAACTCGCCTTGTTAATGAGTTTCTATGGATTTGTGGATTGTTGTATAGTTGTCCTGTACTTCAAGGATATTATCCCCTTTTTAGTGAGTACATACCGTATTTGTCATTCTGGGTCTGTGTTACCTCATTATGAATGGTATTTCTAGTTCCATCTTTGTGATCATTACGTGTATTAATGTTAACATAATTAAAGATAACCTTAGTGAAGCATGTTGAATCATACAGAAATCATATACAGTTTATTTTTAGCTTGTTTTAATTGTTAATCATTAATATGCACAAAACCTTCTATAATCACTGCTCTACTGATTTGTAAAACTGTATGAAAACATCTATTCTCACTGGACACACCAGTGCACAGTCACATGAAATAATCTCTCCTAGATTTTGTTTGTGTGTATGTCTTTTGTTTTTGTATTTGGTGGTTTTTTATTGGATATTTTTTTATTTACATTTCAAATGTTATCCCCTTTTCCAGTTTCCCATCCATAAATTCCATATCCCATCCCATCTCCCTGTTCTTCTATGAGGGTGCTCTTCTCCCCCAACCACCCACCCCTTCCTGCCTCTCTGCCCTGATATTCCTCTACACTAGAGGATCCAGCCTTGGCAGAACCAAAGCTTCTCCTCCTCTGCTACATATGAAGCTGGAGCCATGGGTCTGTCCATGTGTACTCTTTGGATGGTAGTTTAGTCCCTGGGAGCTCTGGTTGGTTGGTATTGTTGTTCTTTTGGGGTTACAAACCCCTTCACCTCTTTCAATCCTTTCTCTAACTCCTCCAATGGGGACCCTGTTCTCAGATCAATGGTTGGCTGCAAGCATTCGCCTCTGTACTTGTCATGCTCTGGCAGAGCATCTCAGGAGACAGCTATATCAGTCTCCTGTCAACATGCACTTCTTGGCATCAGCAATATTGTCTGGGTTTGGTGGCTGTGTGTATATGGTTGGATCCCCAAGTGGGAAAGGCTCTGAATGGCCATTCCTTCAGTCTCTACTCCAAACATTGTCTCCATATTTCCTCCTATGAATATTTTTGTTCCTCCTTTTAAGAAGGACTGAAGCATCTGCAATTTGGTTGTCTTTCTTGAGCTTCGTGTGGTCTGTGGATTGTATCTTGGGTAATTTGAGCTTTTGGGCTAATATCCACTTATCAATGAGTGCATACCGTGTGTGTGTTTGTGTGTGTGTGTGTGTGTTTGTGTGTGTGTGTGTGTTTGTGTGTGTGTGTGTTTGTGTGTGTGTTTTTGTGTGTGTGTTTTTTTTATATGTGTTTTGTGTGTGTGTGTGTGTGTGTTTTTGTTTATGTCGTTGTTGGATGAGGATGTGTGTGTGTGTATTTGTGTGTGTGTTTGGTTGTGTGTGTGTGTGTGTGTGTGTGTGTGTGTGTGTGATTCGGTTACCTCACTCAGGATGATTTTTTCTAGTTTTGCCTATGAATTTCGTAGAGCCATTGTGTTGACTTTAAATCCATAGATTTTATAGGAATAACATGGACTAGCAAAGTTTATTTGCATGACTACAGTAGCATTCCTGAAACATGTCTCATCTCCCTTTTTCTAAAAAATGCCAAGGATCTTTATTTATTTGACCTTTTCCATGCATGGGTTGGACATTTGTTTGTTTGTTTATTTTATCATGTTGTTTTTAATTGGATATTTTATTTATTTACATTTCAAATGTTATCCCTTTCCAAGTTCCCCTCTGCAATCCCTTACCCTGCTTTTATGAGGGTGCTCCAGCACCAACCTACCCACTCCTGCCTCACCACTCTCTACACTGGGGCATAACACCATACAACCCTGATGCGCTAACAAGGCCTGCCCTGGTTTACTAGAAGGTTTGTGACTAAAAAAGGGAAACAAACCAGTGGAAAACTGAGAGTTAAACAAATCAGTGTGGAAGTGTAGAAATTAACAAGCAAAAGTTCTCAACATAACTACACTTGTTCAACCTTGTGGATCGTTCTGCCCAGGCTTATTCCTCATAAAATGTCTTGAACGTTTCCAAACAAAGAACAATCAATTGCCCAAGCCAGATTGTGCCTTAGTAAACAGAGCGTGAAAGAACTAAAGTACAAAGTGCAGAAAGGCCTTGATCAATGGCACTCAGACTTTTGAAAGGGTTAGGTCTAGAGTTTTGCCTACTACCACTTTTTGATAGCTCATTAATTCCTTCTTTTTGTAAAAATTTATTTTAGTAGAGCACAATATAAAATAGTTCGACCTGGATTAGTTGTTAGTCTATGAAATCGAGTTTATCCACATTTCCTTCTAATGAAAGAGACAACAGGAAATCAAGTATTTATGGTCAAGTAAGTATAAAAGGGTTAAATGGTTTGAACAGCATGAACCATCACAGTGGTACCTGTCTTCTTAAGTCAATGCACTGGGATGATTTAACTAGGTGCTTTGTAAACATAAAACACTCTTTGGGTATTTTTATACATTAGCCTGCTTCCTTGCCTCCTTGCATCTTGCTTTAATACTGTTGAAGTCTTTGCTTGAGTTCCTCTGCTTTGAATCCCAGTATCACCCAATAGAATTTGTAATCCTGAATGACAGCTTCCTTATAAACCCTGTAAAGTTCTATGAAAGTAACAAATACCATACACCCATCATGACCTAGGTACTTTAAACTTCTGTGTGCCTAGCAGAGTAAATAGTATTATTCCTATTTAAATGAATGAATTAAAGAGTAAAGAAGCCAAGTGACTCATCCACAATCATTCAATTGGAAAGGAGCAAAGCTGGAATTTGAACTCAGATATTCCTGATTCCATGTCCGATGGATCATATAGAAACTCCACACTAGTTACTCCTCCCTCATAAACAAAATGTTCGGTATCATTTTCCCTCACATCTCTGTTATTCATTTTTCATTTTTATCTTGAAAGTTACTTCAGATTTATTAAGAAGTTGCAAATATGTTCCAGAAGCACTCACATGTACCCTTCAGGCAAGTTTCCTTACAATACCTTGCATAACCATAATCAGTAATCAAAGCCAGCACTCTGATGTAAGCACAATGACACTAAGCAACATGTCATATTAAAAATTATGCTAGTTGTTACATATAGTCTTTGTGCATGTGAAATTGTATTATATTTATAGGTTTTTCTAACCGTCATCATCATAATAATTGAGAACTGGTGTATCAGGGTAAATT
Source organism: Rattus rattus (assembly GCF_011064425.1). Lineage (NCBI taxonomy): Eukaryota > Metazoa > Chordata > Mammalia > Rodentia > Muridae > Rattus > Rattus rattus. The sequence goes on from NC_046172.1 coordinate 55,571,984, forward strand.
ATTTTGTGCTACTCCTTTATATCTACAACCATCCTAAACTCAAATCAATGTAAACACAGATTTGCTCTCCATCATTAAAATATTATAATTTCTGAAGATGTCCTATGAATGACATGTAAGACCTTCTTTTTAATTGTTATGTTACAAACAATATTGTAATCCTGACACTCATGAGGAAAATCTAGGTTTATCACAAATTCAATACTAAACACTAGCCTAGATCATATCACTATTTTGAGGCAGTTTGGAATGCACAGTTTGAAATCTTGCTCCAAAACAGAGTAGGTGATTACAATGTATTCAACTCAAACTTCTTCTTACAGACCTAGAAACAGCATTTTGACATTAATGTACGATCATTTATCTACCTGTTGAAGGTTATTTCAGTTGCTTTCATATTTCAGGATTATACATAAAGTTGTTATGGGCGGTTATATACATATTTTGTGTGCAGAGACATTTAAATCTCCAAAGAATACATAAAATTCCAAAGAATACAGTTGTTTGTTTTTGGGATAAATTACAAAATAGCTGTGCAGAGTCACTACGGTCTTCCATATTCTCACCATATATGCATATACATATACATCTTTTTATATATAAGCCAATTTTTCTATATATTTGTCATCATGTAGATAGGGACATTTGCCCCCTACTTGCAAAACAAGCTTAGTCTTGGGAAACAAGGAATTGTATCTGCTGTGATGAAACGTGTTTCCTTTCTGATGGCAACATGAAATATTACAAGCCAGTATCTGTACAGCCCCTAGGCCAAAATTGGGGTTGCTATATACAAAAGAAAGACTGTAAAATTAGTGTCAGAGCTGTAATCTGTGTACAAAATGGGAAAACAGGACTAAGAATAGGAATAGGAGTTGCCTGTACTTACTTTAGGTGTCGATAATAGACCTATGGCTAGAATCTAAGTCTCTTAATTTCTAGAAAATATAGGAAAGAAAAATCCTTATCTTCTGGGTCAATTCTATTGAAAGTGTCTAATTTCTTACAGGTCAAATGTTTTCTCATAACTTACAATAAGCATTTGCTGGTTTGGGCATTTGTTTCTAACATTTGACACCATTAGCTCAGAGTGGTTTCTCTTTGTGCCAGTTCACTCAGCAAGCCACAAGAGTATTCCCTTCCATATGTATTTTAATTTGTTGCCTGCCTCAGTTCCAGGCCTCCATGACAAGGCTCGAATACATTCTAACAACCTACTCTAGTTTGGAACAAGGACTTATTCTGTAGTCCAGGCTGACTACAAATAACTGTGTGGCCTAGGATGGCCATGAACATGTGATCTCTCAGCGCCTGCCTCCCAATTGTTGGAATTAAAGGCCCAGTGCAGCATTTAATTTCTATATTTATCACCCCCATAATTTTGTCTTAACTGCATAGCAGTAAAATTGTTAGTTAGACAGAATCCAGGCAATCTATGCTACATCTCCAACTCTCAGTAGAGGGAACCATGAACTAATTGGTGGCAAAGAATGTGATCATGCTTCTGATTACTGAATTGCTTGGCACTCATAAGCATTGTTTCCTTAGAGTAATAGAAGTGGTTAGTCCCATGTTGTGTACAGCTTCTCATCAGTTTTACCAGAGTATATAAGTGGAGAATTAGCAGAGTAGTATTACTTGTTTCCCACAGGAGATAAATGAAAAATCAATCCTAGGAGAGTAGCATACAAACTAATGTCTACATTAAGCCAAGATCTAAAATTTAAACCCCAAGACAGCAAAAAAGAGACACTTTTGATGTAGGTGACCACAAAGACAAGAAACTGATAAAGAAAACAAACAAACAAAAAAAACAGAACTCAGAATGCTATAAGAAATTTGGAGTAATAATGTATTACTGAGGCCAAGCAAATGAATTCTGGAAACTGATTCAATTTGAGTTTGAAAGGTTTATTATTTTAAGAAGAAATAAGATATATGGTTCAAAAATAAATTTTACTAGAAATGAAATAAGCCATTGAGGAGTAGGTTGTAGTAAAAGTCTGAGATTGAGGAAGGCATGAACTAACAGATACGTAATATATAGTGAAGAGGTGAAAACATAGAAGAGCAGAGTACAGGAGATAAGGAGATTGATAGTTCAGTAGGTAAAATATTTGTCCTATAAACATGAGTCCCAAGTTTGATTCTCAGCAACCATATAAAAAGTTGGGTATGATAGCTGATAATATGCACTTGTAATCTTGGTGGCAGATAAAGGAAGATCATTGGCTGGAAAGTCATCCTAGTCTGTGCATCAAATTCTAGGACACTGAGAGATGCCACAAGAGACAAATTCAAGGTGGATAATATTTAAAATTGACACCCTAGACTGATTGCTTGTGTCTACACAAATATACATGCATGTGGAAATGAACACACACACACACACACATACACACACACACATACACAAACACACACACACACACACACACACACACACACATAATATTACAGCTATGGTTTTCTACACATTTTCCCCATACTTTCCAGGTTGCTACATTCAGGAACATGGCATACAAAATTACCATTTACTTTTGTAGATTTGGATTTACCTGGAATAGCACTAATTATAAGATGATAGTGTTCAGGTCCCCCAGCTCAGACACTTCCGGTTTCTAGCTGAGCCCCAACCTTGCTGATCCTGGCCCACAGCTCACTGCTCCCAAATCCCTTGGGAGAGAGAACTCACAGCCTGGACAGGTGGGCACTCCTGAGACTACAGAGCAGGAGAGACCACCAATACTGCCCACCCCTGCCCATATCCCTGGTCCAAGAGGAAACTGTATAGGGCAGCTGGGAACCAGAAGATAGGGGCACTTGAGCAGCAGGTCCCCTGCGCTCCAGACACCGCCCAGACCTGAAGGGACCGGAACAACAGTTCTCTGCACCCAAATCCTGTGGGAGGGAGAGCTAAACCTTCAGAGGGGCAGACATGACTGGGAAGCCAGAAGAGCTACACTCTGCCCACATTTCTGACACCAGAGGAAAAGCAACTTGAGCCATGGGACCACAGGTAACAACAACTTTCTGCTACAAGTTACCTGCCTGGTGGACTCAGGACACAGGCCCACAGTAAGAGCTGAAAACCAGTAGACAGGAAAAACTACACAACTGAAAGCAGAATACTCTGCTCCCAAAACTGGCTGAAAGTAGATAGGAAAACAGGTATACAGCACTCCTGACACACAGGCCTATGGGATGGTCTAGCCACTGTCAGAAATAGCAGAACAAGGTAACACCAGAGACAACCTAATGTAAGAGGCAAGCACAGGAACCCAAGCAACAGAAACTAGACTACATGGCATTATCGGAATCCAATTCTCCCACCAAAGCAAACACTGAATATCCAAACACACCAGAAAAGCAAGACCTAGATTTAAAATCACATTTGATCATGATGCTGGAGGACTTCAAGAAAGACATGAAGAACTCCCTTAGAGAAACGTAGGAAAACATAAATAAACAAGTTGAAGCCTATAGAGAGGAGTCACAAAAATCCCTGAAAGAATTCCAAGAAAACACAATCAAACAGGTGAAGGAATTAAAGATGGAAATAGAAGCAATAAAGAAAGGACACAGGGAAACAACCCTGGATATAGAAAACTAAAGGAAGAGACAAGGAGTCGTAGATACAGGCATCACCAACAGAATAAAAGAGATAGAAGAGAGAATCTCAGGAGCAGAAGATTCCATAGAAATCATCTACACAACGGTCAAAGATAATGTAAAAGGGGAAAAGCTACTGGTTCAAAGCATACAGGAAATCCAGGACTCGATGAGAAGATCAAACCTAAGGATAATAGGTATAGAAGAGACTGAAGACTCCCAGCTCAAAAAACCAGTAAATATCTTCAACAAAATCATAGAAGAAAACTTCCCTAACCTAAAGAAAGAGATGCCCATAAACATATAGGAAGCCTACAGAACTCCAAATAGATTGAATCAGAAAAAAAACTCCTCCTGTCACATAATAGTCAAAACAGCAAATGCACAAAAAAAGAAAGAATATTAAAAGCAGTAAGGGAAAAAGGTCAAGTAACATATAAAAGCAGACCTATCAGAATAACACCAGACTTCTCACCAGAGACTATGAAAGCCAAAAGATCCTGGACAGATGTCATACAGACCCTAAGAGAACACAAATGCCAGCCCAGGTTACTATATCCAGCAAAACTCTCAATTAACATAGATGGAGAAACCAAGATATTCCATGACAAAACCAAATTTAAACAATATCTTTCTACAAATCCAGCCCTACAGAGGATAATAAATGGTAAAGCCCAACATAAGGAGGCAAGTTACACCCTAGAAAAAGCAAGAAATTAATCGTCTTGGCAACAAAACAAAGAGAAGAAAAGCACAAAAACATAATCTCACATCCAAATATGAATATAACAAGAAGCAAAAATCACTATTCCTTAATGTCTCTCAACATCAATGGTCTCAACTCCCCAATAAAAAGACATAGATTAACAAACTGGATACGCAATGAGGACCCTGCATTCTGCTACAAACAGGAAACACAATATACATGGACTGACCCTGGGCTCCAATCTCATAGGTAGCAATGAATAACCTAGTAATAGCACCGGTGGAAGGGGAATCCCTTGGTCCTGCCAAGACTGAACCCCCAGTGAATGTGATTGTTGTGGGGGAAGGTGGTAATGGGGGGAGGATGGGTATGGGAACTCCCATACAGAAGGGGAGGCGGAGGGGTTAGGGGGATGTTGGCCATGAAACCTGGAAGGGGAATAACAATTGAAATGTAAATAAATACTCAAGTTAATAAAGATGGGAAAAAAGATGATAGTGTTCATAGGAGATGGAAGTGTCAGATATAGAAAAAGCACCAAAAAATAAATGTCGCAAAAATTGCATTCAAGGAATTTCGGAGGTCACACAAGTAGATTGATGCCCAATATGTTTATTTTGGAAGTTCAGGCTCCTCTAGAAATAGTGTTCTTTGGACCCTTTTCTGTTCCTGGAGACAGACTAGGACAAAGCTGATTGCACTTATAAAGGAACAATTTGGATGGTATGAACTGCTTAGATGACAATTGACATGAGACTATTAAGCCCAGCAAAAATAAAATAAGTTAAGGGTTGCCTATAATCTCTATCATCAGAATATCTGCTACTAATGAGAAGTAGACAGAATCTATATGGCTGTAAAGAATTGAGAATACCTGGTTAGAAGGCATAGGAACAAAACATAACTAAGTTCTGTTTTGTCTTAATACCTTAAACCTTAAACTTTAAGCCATTCAGATAACAAATGAGACACGTCAAAAAAATAAACTATACCTCAGTGGATGTTTACAAACTAGCAAACAGTGGTTTTAAATACAAGAACTGGTAAATAAGATGAGGAGAATCTAAAATGATGGAATGGAGTTGGAATGAATAAAGAGAAATGGTTGAGAAGGCAACATATCAATTTCCCCACCTCTCAAAGAGTAGTATAAGACAATTGTGTAGCTCCATGTTTTCCAAACTTATAGTTATGAATAGAAGCTATTGTTAAAGTAATTTTTAGCCAAGTGGAATAAAACATTTCAGGAAAGTAAACCTCTTATGGAACAAAATGCATGGAGAAGCCCCTTAATAAAAATACCAGAGTATAGCACCATATTTTATATAATCCACAATGCCTAGTTTAATCACCTGAGATTAACAAACATCAATGTTAAATTTTTCCCCTGGGGAAAATTTGTTCATCTCCAATGTAGATCCAGGGCATTGGAATAAAATTAACTGGGATTTCATAGGAAACTCATTAATGACTGTGTTTGCGGTTCAATGCTTTCTTATTCATTCTTGTTTGCTATGATAAAAACCATGACTAAAGGCAAGTTGGGGAGGAGATGATTTATTATATCTCACAGTTTATAGTCCGACATGAAGGGAAGTCAAGGCAGGAACTCAAGACAGGAATCTGGAGATAGGAGCTGAAGCAGAAACTGGAGGAATGTCACTTATTACCTTGATCTCTATGGCTTTCTCAACCTGCTTTCTTATACAACCCAGTACCATATGCTTAGAAATGGCACTGTACACAATAGTCTTGTCCCTCCTATCATTAATCAAGAAATGACCCACAGTTTTGCCTACAGGCCAATGTGACTGAGGCATTTTTGGATAAAGGTTACCTCTTCTTAGATAATTGTAGCACATTTTAAGTTGACAGAAAAGTTGAAAACCAGGAAAATGAACCCTTGTTAACTTGATACATGGATAGACTGTTAAAGAGTAATCATTTCCTTTTGGTTTATCCCCCAAATCTCATATTAATATTATTGTAGACTGGATCAGAATAGACCCCATATGTACATATGATTGAATACTTTATCCGGAACTGTTTGGGAAGAATTAGCAGGTGTGGTCTTATTAGAGGAGGTGTGTCACTAGGGAAAGGCTTTGAGGTTTCAAAAGATTTCTGCAATGCTGGCTCTTTCTCAGCTTCAAACACGCAGATAAAGATGTAAGCTCCCAGCTATTTTTGTCATCATACCTTTTTCCAACCTCATGGATGCTAACTCTCGAAACTAAACACTTTTAAAAATATTTATAGACTGAAGGAATACCCATTCAGAGCCTGCCCCACATGTGGCCCATACATATACAGCCACCCAATTAGACAAGATGGATGAAGCTAAGAAGTGCAGACCGACAGGAGCCGGATGTAGATCGATCCTGAGAGACACAGCCAGAATACAGCAAATACAGAGGCGAATGCCAGCAGCAAACCACTGAACTGAGAACGGGACCCCCGTTGAAGGAATCAGAGAAAAGAACTGGAAGAGCTTGAAGGGCTTGAGACCCCATATGTACAACAATGCCAAGCAACCAGAGCTTCCAGGGACCAAGCCACTACCTAAAGACTATACATGGACTGACCCCTGGACTCTGACCTCATAGGTAGCAATGAATATCCTAGTAAGAGCACCAGTGGAAGGGGAAGCCCTGGGTCCTGCTAAGACTGAACCCCAGTGAACTAGACTGCCTGGGGAGGCGGCAATGGGGGAGGGTTGGGAGGAACACCCATAAGGAAGGGGGAGGGAAGGGATGTTTGCCATGAAACCAGGAAAGGAATAACACTCTAAATGTATATAAGAAATACTCAAGTTAATAAAAAAAAATATTTATAGCTTTCCCCCCAAGTTTGACACTGTCTTAAGAAATCTACATATTTATTTTACTTCAGAGACTATAATATAAACACATTTCTCCTCTTCTTTTTTAATTCTCTAAGTGCACCCATATATTCCTTAGTTCTTTCAAAGATATAGTCATCTTTTTAATTAATTTTTATATAGATATGTATATATACATGTGCATATATATCTTTAAAAAATAAAACCTGTCCAGTCTGTATAATGTTAATTGCATGTTTTCAGGGCTGACCATTTGTTATGTTCTTCCCCAAAGAAGACTATTTCTTCTACTCTCAGCACATCTTGTTTGCTGTGTAAGGGTGAGGCCTCCTGAGTTTTACACTAGTATGTCTATTTTTCTTGTCATTGCTTAATTCATGTTTAGGTAATTATGTTAGTGATATTTTATGAGTGTAGTTTATAACATCCCTATAGGACAAAGTTTCATAGAGAACTCCCTGATCCTCTAGCTTCTAGAATCTTTCCACTCCCCTCTCCCACAATGTTCCCTGAGCCTTATGTGTGGGGTAGTTCTGTGGATTTCTCCCTTCAAACTGGGCTCCAAAATTGCATTTGGATTGGTTGTAGTTTTCTCCAATGTTCTCCATCTGTTTTTGAGAAGTTTTCTTCATAAGAAGTAAGGGTTACACTTATTTGTGAATATAAGGACCAACGTTTAGAATGTGGTTAGGGAGTATGATACTTTTAAAAATGAATAAATAGGAAAATTCCCAGAACTAAGTGAAAATATAGTACAACAAACCATCTGTGAAACATTGAAAGCAGTTGTATAAGGGAAATTTACAGCTCTAATAACCAACATTAAAATTCAGAAGCTGTTAAAAATGATTTAATGATGCACCTCAAGTATTTAGAAAAACAAAATAAAACAAATCAAAAATCCAATACACGAGAAGGAATAATATCAGAGAAGAAATTAACTAAATAGAAACAAAGAAAATGATACAAAGAGTCAATGAATTTAAGAGATGATTCTTTGAGAAGATAAGGAATACAGACACTTAGAACAATTAAATAAAAGAAATAAGATGACTTGAATTAACAGAATCGGGAATATATCAGAAAACATAATGATGAGCCCCAAAGAAATTCAGAATGATATAAGAAAATACTTTAAAAACCTGTAGTTGATTAAATTGGAAACTGAAAGAAATTAATGGACTTCTAGGTTCAATAAAATGACCAAAATTAAACCAAGAATTGATAAATAACCTAAACAAGTCTGGAACATAGAGTATGAAACAATAATTAAAAACCCTTTTACTGACAAGTGACCATGTCTAGGTTATTTCAAAATGAAATTCTGCCACACTTTCAAATATCTATAACCAATATTATTAAAGTATTTTATCAAGAAAAGAAAGAAAAATAGGAGAATAGGAGGAGGAGGAGGAAGAGAAGAAGAAGAAGAAGAAGAAGAAGAAGAAGAAGAAGAAGAAGAAGAAGAAGAAGAAGAAGAAGAAGAAGAAGAAGAAGAAGAAGAAGAAACAGTAGCAGCGGCAACAACAGAAGAAATTCTCCCAAGTACTTTCTAAGAAGCTGGTATTACTACCAAAATCAAATAAAAAGACAACAACAACATCACAAAAATTATAGACCAATATTCTTTTTTTGATAATTTACATACACTTGTTTTTCTTTTTTATTGGTTATTTTATTTATTACATTTCAAATGTTATCCTTCTTTCCCATTTCCCCTTCATAAATCCCCATCCCTACCCCCTTCCTCTATGAGAGTGCTCCCCACCCACCCACCCATTCCTACCTTAGTTCCTTAGCATTCCCCATGCTAGGAAATCAAGCCTCCACAAGACCAAGGGGTTCCCCTCCCACTGAGAGCTACTCAGCTATTAAAAATAATGACTTAATGAAATTTGTGGTAAATGGATAAAACTAAAAAATATCATTCTGAGTGAGGTAACCCAGTCACAAAAGAACACACATGCTATGCACTTACTGATAAGTGAATATTATTAGCCCAAAAGCTTGGAGTACCTAAGAAAAACTTCACAGATCATATGAAGCCCAAGAAGAAGGAAGACAAAAATGTGAATGCTTCATTCCTTCTTAGAAGGGAGAACAAAATACTCACAGGAGGAAATACAGGGAAAAAGAATGGAGCAGACTGGAGGAAAGGCCATTCAGAGACTGCCCCACCTAGGATCCATCCTACCTGCAGACACCAAACCCAGACACTATTGCTGATGTCAAGAAGTGCTTACTGACAGGAGCCTGGTATAGCTGTCCTCTGAGAGGCTCTTCCAGAGCCTGACCAATACAGATGTGGATGCTTGCAGTCAACCATCTGACTGAGCATGGGAACCCCAATGGAGGAGTTAGAGGAAGAACTGAAGGAGGCGAAAGGGTTTGCAACCCCATAGGAACAACAATATAAACCAACCAAATCCCCCCCCCAAAAGCTTCCAGGGACTAAAACACCAACCAAAGAGTACACATGGGGGACCCAGGGCTCCAGCTGCGTATGTAGCACAAACCAATATTCTTAATGAAAAAAAAAATTCGAAAAATCCTCAAAAAAAAAAATACCTCAAAGCAATCCTATTAAAATTAGGGACAACCTTATCCCTCAGCATGGTAACAGACTGCCTGCTGTGTCCTCTCCTTCTGCTCTACCCCCACTTACAGGAAACTAAGCAGATCCTCTTTTACATTCTTCCTTCCTCACCCCATCTCTTGGTCTTACCAACCACCACCCAAGGCAGTTTTTCCTAGAACCCACTTCCCAGGACAGCCAGGAAAATGGATGGGCAATTTTCACTCTCCTTCTCATCCTGTATCCTCTAGTTCCTATTCTCCAATCTTCCCAGCTTTGTGGCAGACTACCTACTGTGACCTCACCTTCCTCTCTGTTCCCATTCCCAGGGTACTAAGCAGATCTTCCTTCCTCACCCCATCTCTGAGTCTCAGTCACCAACACCAGAATCACTCTCCCCTGAAATCCTGCTGGCCACACCAGCTGAAGAATCAGGTAAGTGATGTTTACTTCTCATCCCCCAATTCCAATTCTATAGTCCAACAGTAGCAGACCACCTGGAAATGCCCGTGTTAGCTCTTTTTCCATTTACTTGTGGCAACCAAACTTGCCTTCTTTCTGTGGACACTCTTAAGAAAACACCCACCACCATCAACTGCACTGGTGTACTTGTGCCATTCTAACCCATCCCCATTCCTTCATGGTAGCTTCTAATACCTACAAATAAATTCTACCCAGATCCTCCAGTGGTCACATGTGGCAGGGACTCATCAGCACTCTCCAGACTGCACTCTTTACTAAGGAACAACACACCCACTACATATTCCTAAGACTCAGGGAGGGGAATAGAAACTAACAAAAGAAAAATCTTCCCACCAAAAACAAGACTAGATATCAGTGTGTAGAATTATAATCTTCCCAAACTCAGATGCAGAGACACCAGTGAAAAATACAATCGATAGTAGCTAGGTCAATATTTCCCCACCAAAGTCCAGCAACCTTACTAAAGTAGACCCTGAGAAATGCAATATAATTGAAGAACAAGACAAGGAATTCAAAATACCTATTAAGGGTGTGGTCAAGGATATTGAAAAATATATGAGTCCATTCATGAATTCTGAAAACACTGAAAATGGGATGAAAAGAAGACAGTTCAAGAAATGAAAATGGAAATAAAAATCAGTAAAGACCCGTATTGAGGAAAAACTGGAAGGAAAATGTTAGAAACTTGAACAGGAACCTCAGAGATAAGTTTCAACAAAATACAAGAGATGGAAGAGCAAATCAGACAAATTAGAAGAAATGGATACTCTGTCAAAGAAAATGATAAATCTAAAAAGACTCCTGACACAAAACATTCAAGAAATCTGGGACACTGATAAAAACAAACCTAAGAATAATAGAAATAGAGGGAGGAGAAGAAACCTAGTTTAAAGGCACAGAAAATATTTCCATAGAATAAAATTTGTCTAAAAGAAGCCAGTGCCTATCAGGGTACAAGAAGTCTACACACCAGCAAAAAAATCACAGCACTAAATGTAAACCAAGAAAGCATATTAAAGGGTACAAAAAAAGCAAATGAATAAATGAGGATACACTTACTAGAATAACAGCTGCCTTTCCAATGAAGGTTCTGAAAGCCAGAAGGACCTGACCAGAAGCGCCATAGACTCTAGAACAGTGATTCTCAATCTGTGGGTCAAGACCCCTTCAATAACCCTCTATCTCAAAAAACAAAAAAAAAAAATTGCGATATATAAGAGTAGCAAAGTTACAATTAAGAAATAGCAACAAGCAGATCTTCCTGGTTGCTGCCACCGGGGAGAGCTCATAAGCAACACCCCACAAGCAAACTTGAGCCTCGGGACAACAGGTAAGACAAATCATTCTGCTCCAAGCGACCTGCCTGGTGAACTCAGGACACATAGAGGCAAAAATCCTCTAGGACCAGACACTTCCGGTTTTTAGCAGGAGTCCCAAACTCGCGGATCCCTGCCCGCAGCAGCTCAATGCTCCCAAACCCCTTGGGAGAGAGAGTTCACGGCACGGACAGGTGGGCACTCCTGAGACTGCAGAGCGGGAGAGACCACCAATAATGCCCACCCCTGCCCACATCCCTGGCCCAAGAGGAAACTGTATACAGCCTCTGGGTTCCCTTAGATGAGGGCCCAGGAGCAGCAGGTCCCCTGCGTCTGGGACACCGCCAGAACCTGAATGGACCGACCAGATAAACAGTTCTCTGCACCCAAATCCTGTGGAAGGGAGAGCTAAACCTTCAGAGAGGCAGACATGCCTGGGAAACCAGAAGAGACTAAACTCTGCCCACATTACTGATTCCAGAGGAAAAAACCAAACGCCATCTAGAACCCTGGTGAACAGAAGGTCCCGGAAAGGGTGGCAGAGATCTTCATGGTTGCTGCCCCCGAGGAGAGCTCATAAGCAACACCCCACGAGCAAACTTGAGCCTCGGGACCACAGGTAAGACAAACCTTCCTGCTCCAAGCGACCTGCCTGGTGAACTCAAGACACAGGCCCACAGGAACAGCTGAAGACCTGTAGATAGGAAAAACTACACGCCCGAAAGTAGAACACTCTGTTCCCATAACTGGCTGAAAGAAAACAGGAAAACAGGTCTACAGCACTCCTGACACACAGGCTTATAGGACAGTCTAGCCACTGTCAGAAATAGCAGAACAAAGTAACACTAGAGATAATCTGATGGCAAGAGGCAAGCACAGGAACCCAAGCAACAGAAACCAAGACTACATGGCATCATCCGAGCTCAATTCTCCCACCAAAGCAAACACAGAATATCCAAACACACCAGAAAAGCAAGATCTAGTTTCAAAATCATATTTGATCATGATGCTGGAGGACTTCAAGAAAGACGTGAAGAACTTCCTTAGAGAAACACAGGAAAATATAAATAAACAAGTAGAAGCCTACAGAGAGGAATCACAAAATCCTGAAAGAATTCCAGGAAAACACACAATCAAACAGTTGAAGGAATTAAAATGGAAATAGAAGCAATCAAGAAAGAACACATGGAAACAACCCTGGATATAGAAAAAAAACCAAAGGAAGAGACAAGGACCGTACATACAAGCATCACCAACAGAATACAAGAGATAGAAGAGAGAATCTCAGGAGCAGAAGATTCCATAGAAATCATCAACTCAACTGTCAAAGATAATGTAAAGCAGAAAAAGCTACTGGTCCAAAACATACAGGAAATCCAGGACTCAATGAGAAGATCAAACCTAAGGATAATAGGTATAGAAGAGAGTGAAGACTCCCAGCTCAAAGGACCAGTAAATATCTTCAACAAAATCATAGAAGAAAACTTCCCTAACAAAAAAAAGAGATACCCATAGGCATACAAGAAGCCTACAGAACTCCTAATAGCTTGGACCAGAAAAGAAACACCTCCCGTCACATAATAGTCAAAACACCAAACACACAAAATAAAGAAAGAATATTAAAAGCAGTAAGGGAAAAGGTCAAGTAACATATAAAGGCAGACCTTTCAGAATCACACCAGACTTCTCACCAGAGACTATAAAAGCCAGAAGATCCTGGACAGATGTCATACAGACCCTAAGAGAACACAAATGCCAGCCCAGGTTACTGTATCCTGCAAAACTCTCAATTAACATAGATGGAGAAACCAAGATATTCCATGACAAAACCAAATTTACACAATATCTTTCTACAAATCCAGTGCTACAAAGGATAATAAATGGTAAAGCCCAACATAAGGAGACAAGCTACACCCTAGAAAAAGCAAGAAACTAATTGTCTTGGCTTAACTCAGCCAAGTAGAAACAAAAAGGACCATAGAAAGAATCAACAGAACCAAAAGTTGGTTCTTTGAGAAAATCAACAAGATAGATAAACCCTTCGCCAGACTAACAAGAGGACACAGAGAGTGTGTCCAAATTAACAAAATCAGAAATGAAAAGGAGACATAACAACAGATTCAGAGGAAATTCAAAAAATCATCAGATCTTACTATAAAAGCCTATATTCAACAAAACTTGAAAATCTGCAGGAAATGGACAATTTCCTAGACAGATACCAGGTACCAAAGTTAAATCAGGAATAGATAAACCAGTTAAACAACCCCATTACTCCTAAGGAAATAGAAGTAGTCATTAAAGATCTCCCAACCAAAAAGAGCCGAGGTCCAGATGGGTTTAGTGCAGAATTTATCAGACCTTCATAGAAGACCTCATACCAATACTATCCAAACTATTCCACAAAATTGAAAACAGATGGAGCACTACCAATTCCTTCTATGAAGCCACAATTACTCTTATACCTAAACCAATAATGACCCAACAAAGAAAGAGAACTTCAGACCAATTTCCCTTTATGAATATCAACACAAAAATACTCAATAAAATTCTGGCAAAACCGAATCCAAGAGCACATCAAAACAATCATCCACCATGATCAAGTAAAGCCTTCCCCAGGCATGCAGGGGATGGTTTAATATACTGAAGACCATCAACGTGATCCATACCTAAACATAGTAAAAGCCATATACAGCAAACCAGTTGCTAACATTAAACTAAATAGAGAGAAACTTGAAGCAATCCCACTAAAATCAGGGACTAGACAAGGCTGCCCATTCTCTCCCTACTTATTCAATATAGTTCTTGAAGTTCTAGCCAGAGCAATCAGACAACAAAAGGAGGTCAAGGGGATACAGATCAGAAAAGAAGAAGTCAAAATATCACTATTTGCAGATGATATGATAGTATATTTAAGTGATCCCAAAAGTTCCACCAGAGAAGTACTAAAGCTGATAAACAACTTCAGCAAAGTGGCTGGGTATAAAATTAACTCAAATAAATCAGTAGCCTTCCTCTACACAAAAGAGAAACAAGCCGAGAAAGAAATTAGGGAAACGACATTCTTCATAATAGACCCAAATAATATAAAGTACCTCGGTGTGAATTTCACCAACCAAGTAAAAGTTCTGTACAATAAGAACTTCAAGACTCTGAAGAAAGAAATTGAAAAAGACCTCAGAAGATGGAAAGATCTCCCATGCTCATGGATTGGCAGGATTAATATAGTAAAAATGGCAATTTTACCAAAAGCAATCTACAGATTCAATGCAATCCCCATCAAATACCAATCCATTTCTTCAAAGAGTTAAACAGAACAATTTGCAAATTCATCTGGAATAACAAAAAACCCAGGATAGCTAAAACTATCCTCAACAATAAAAGGACTTCAGGGGGAATCACTATCCCTGACCTCAAGCAGTATTACAGAGCAATAGTGATAAAAACTGCATGGTATTGGTACAGAGACAGACAGATAGACCGATGGAACAGAATTGAAGACCAGAAATGAACCCACACACCTATGGGCACTTGATTTTTGACAAAGGAGCCAAAACCATCCAGTGGAAAAAAGATAGCATTTTCAGCAAATGGTGCTGGTTCAACTGGAGGTCAACATGTAGAAGAATGCAGATCGATCCACGCTTATCACCCTGTACAAAGCTTAAGTCCAAGTGGATCAAGGACCTCCACATCAAACCAGATACACTCAAACTAATAGAAGAAAAACTAGGGAAGCATCTGGAACACATGGGCACTGGAAAAAATTTCCTAAACAAAACACCAGGGTTGGGGATTTGGCTCAGGGGTAGAGCGCTTGCCTAGGAAGCGCAAGGTCCTGGGTTCGGTCCCCAGCCCCGGAAA
Organism: Rattus rattus; assembly: GCF_011064425.1. Classification (NCBI taxonomy): domain Eukaryota; kingdom Metazoa; phylum Chordata; class Mammalia; order Rodentia; family Muridae; genus Rattus; species Rattus rattus. Next base: position 55,587,379 of record NC_046172.1, read on the forward strand.
AAAAAAAAAAAAAAAACACCAATGGCTTATGCTCTAAGATCAAGAATCGACAAATGGGATCTCATAAAACTGCAAAGCTTCTGTAAGGCAAAGGACACTGTTGTTAGGGACAAAAAACCAACAGATTGGGAAAAGATCTTTTACCAATCCTACAACTGATAGAGGGCTAATATACAAAATATACAAAGAACTCAAGAAGTTAGACTCCAGAGAGCCAAATAACCCTATTAAAAATGGGATACAGAGCTAAACAAAACTTTCTCAGCTGAGGATTATCGAATGGCCAAAAAGCACCTAAAGAAATGTTCAACATCCTTAGTCATCAGGAAAATGCAAATGAAAACATCTCTGAGATTCCACCTCACACCAGTCAGAATGGCTAAAATCAAATGTTCCAGCGACAGCAGATGCTGGTGAGGATGTGGAGAAAGAGGAACACTCCTCCATTGTTGGTGGGATTGCACGTGGTACAACCATTCTGGAAATCAGTTTGGAGTTTCCTCAGAAAATTGGACATTGAACTGCCTGAGGATCCAGCTATACCTCTCTTGGGCATATACTCAAAAGATGCCCCAACATATAAAAAAGACACGTTCTCCACTATGTTCATAGCAGCCTTATTTATAATAGCCAGAAGCTGGAAAGAACCTAGATGCCCTTCAACAGAGGAATGGATACAGAAAATGTGGTACATCTACACAATGGAATATTACTCAGCTATCAAAAACAATGACTTTCTGAAATTCATAGGCAAATGGTTGGAACTGGAAAATATCATCCTTAGTGAGGTAACCCAATCACAGAAAAACACACATGGTATGCACTCATTGATAAGTGGCTATTAGCCCAAATGCTTGAATTACCCTAGTTGCCTAGAACACATGAATCTCAAGACAGATGATCAAAATGTGAATGCTTCACTCCTTTTTTAAAAGGGGAACAAGAATACCCTTGGCAGGGTATAGAGAGGCAAAGATTAAAACAGACACAGAAGGAACACCCATTCAGAGCCTGCCCCACATGTGGCCATATACATATACAGCCATCCAATTAGACAAGATGGATGAAGCAAAGAAGTGCAGGCTGACAAGAGCTGGATGTAGATTGCTCCTGAGAGACACAGCCAGAATACAGTAAATACAGAGGCGAATGCCAGCAGCAAACCACTGAACTGAGAACAGGACCCCCGTTGAAGGAATCAGAGAAAGGACTGGAAGAGCTTGAAGAGGCTCGAGACACCATATGGACAACAATTCCAAGCAACCAGAGCTTCCAGGGACTAAGCCACTACCTAAAGACTATACATGGACTGACCCTGGACTCTGACCTCATAGGTAGCATTGAATATCCTAGTAAGATCACCAGTGTAAGGGGAAGCCCTGGGTCCTGCTAAGACTGAACCCCCAGTGAACGTGATTGTTGGGGGGAGGGGGGCAATGGGGAGAGGATGGGGAGGGGAACACCCATAAAGAAGGGGAGAGGCAGAGGTTAGGATGATGTTTGCCGGGAAACGGGGAAAGGGAATAACACTCGAAATGTAAATAAGAAATACTCAAGTTAATAAAAAAAAGAAAGAAAGAAAGAAATCAAGAAATAGCAACAAAATAATTTTATGTTGTTGGGGGTCATGACAACATGAGAAACTGTATTAAAGAGTCCCAGCAATAGGAATGTTGAGAATCACTGCTCTAAGAGCTCATAAATAGCAACCTAGACTACTATAACCACCAAAACTTTCAATCACAATAGATGGACAAAGAATTTCAAAAATAAACCCCAATTTAACCTTTATCTATCTACAAACCCAGCATTACAGAAGACACTAGAAAGAAAACTTCAATCTGAAGAGGTTAACCCATTCAAGAAAGCACAAGGAATAAAGAATCTCAAAATGCAAATCAAGAATGTGAAAATCTCCCACAACATAACAACAAACTAATGGGAATCAACAAATACTGATCACTGGTATCTCTCAATAGCATTGTCTCCATGCCCTAACAAAAAGTTATAGACCAATAAATTGGATACAGAAACAGAATCCATCCTTCAATTGCCTTCAAGAAACACACCTTAAAATGAAGGACAGATAAAAGTAGACCCAAGAAGCATATGTGACCATTTTAATATCTGACAAAACAAACTTCAAACCAAAACTCATACGAAGATATAGGAAGTAACACTACATGATCATCAAAGGAAAGAATCCACCTAGAAGATCTTGCAATTTTATACTTCTATGCACCAAACACAAGGGCACTCAAGTTCATAAAAGAAACACAACTAAAGTTTAAAGCACATATTCACCTTCAGGCAGAGATAGTGGGTAGCCTTAATACCTCCTCTCACCAATAGACAGGTTATCCAAAGAAAAAGTAAACAGGAAATATTGGAACTAAATTACATCATGTGTCAAACATACCTAATAGATATTTATAGAACATTTCACCCAAACACAAGAGAATATAACTTTTTCTCAGAAGCTAATGGAACTTTCTTTAAAATTGACTACATACTTTGATACAAATGAAATCTCAGTGGATACCAAAAAATTCAAATAACACACTGCATTTTATCTGACTTCACAGATTAAGCTCGATACCTACTATGACAGAAATAAAGAGTGCTTAAAAATTTAAGAACACTAAATGAAAAATGAGTCAAGACTGATGTTAAGGAAAACTAAAATATCTTTTTAGAATAGGATGGAAATGAAAATACAACATACCAAAACCAATCAAAAAGACACAATGAAGGGGGATCTAAGAGGCAATTTTACAGCAGTAAGTGCCTACATAAGACTTGGTGAGATTTTCTGTTAATAACTTAATAGCACACTTGAAAACTCTTTTTTAAAATTTTTTTATTAGATATATTTCGTTACTTACGTTTCAAATGTTATTCTCCTTCCTGGTTTCCTGTCCATAAGGCCCCATCCACTCCCCTTCCCCTCCCCCATCCTCCCCGTTATTGCCCCCTCATAATCCCCTGCACTGCGGGTCCAACCTTGGCAGGACCAAGGGCTTCCCCTTCCACTGGTGCCCCAACAAGGCTATTCTCTGCTACATATGCAGTTGGAGCCCTGGGTCAGTCCATGTATAGTCTTTCAATGTGGTTTAGTCCCCTGGAAGCTCTGGTTGGTTGGCATTGTTGTTCTTATGGGGTTGCAAGCTCTTTCAACTCTTTCAATACTTCCTCCAATTCCCCCCAAGGGGTTGCTGTTCCACTTGAAAGCTCTTAAACAAAAAGGAAAAAAAAATCCCAAAAGAAGTGGATGGCATGGTTGAAAACAATAAAATAGAAATAAAGAAATACAAATCAAAGAAACAAAAATTTGATTCTCAGAAAAAAGTCAATATGTTTGATAAACTCTTAGCTAAATTCACCAAAAGGTGAATGGAAAAGATCCAAATTTTGCAAAATTGGAAATTAAAAGGGAGACATAACAACAAACACAAACGAAATCCAGAGAATCATAAGGGTATACATTAAAAACATTTCCAGGTTAGAAATTCTAAAAGAAACTGATATTTTTCAATATACACACCCTACCAAAGTTAAATCAGTATCAGAGAAGCAATATAAATAGACCTGTCACACTTAGTGAAGCAGCAATTAACTTCTGCCAACAACAAGAAGGACAAAAGCCCAAGGACAGGTTCAAAGGAGAATTAATGCCAATACATGTCAAATTATTCCACTCTGTATTAGTACGACCACTCTGGAAATCAGTCTGGAGGTTCCTCAGAAAATTGGACATTGAACTACCTGAGGACCCAGCTATACCTCTCCTGGACATATACCCAAAAGATGCCCCAACATATAACAAGGACACAATCTCCACTATGATCATAACACTCTTATTTATAATATCCAGAAGCTGAAAGAACCCAGATGTCCCTCAACAGAGGAATGGATACAGAAAATGTGGTACATTTACACAACAGAGTACTACTCAGCTATTAAAAAACAATGAATTCATGAAATTCATAGGCAAATGGATGGAACTAGAAAATATCACCCTGAGTAAGATAACCAAAACTCAAAAAAAAAAAAAACACTCATGGTATAAATTCACTGATAAGTGGATATTAGCCCAAATGCTCAGATTACCCAAGATACAATTCATATCGAAAATATTATTTACCATGATCAAGTTTTGTTTTTCTAGAGACTCAGGGGTGATTTGGTGTACAAAAACCAATAAACAAAATGAACAATATAAACAAACTGAAAAAAATCACATGAGTTGTAGAAAAAGCCTCTGTGGAAATGCAACACTGCTTTATGTTAAGAGTCGTGGAGAGATGAAGAATATAAGGGATATAGTAAAGGCAGTTTATAGCAATCCCCTGCCCAACATCAACATAAATGGAGAGAAACTGAAAGCAATTCCACAAAAATCAGGAACAAGGCAAGGCTGCACACTCTCTGCATATCTTATTAATATAGTACTTGAAGTCTTAGCTAGAACAATAAGACATCTGAAGGAGAACAAGGGGATACAAGCTGAACATGAAGAAGTCAAAGAAAGCAGCTCTGCTTCCTGATGATATAATAGTACATAAGCGACCCGAGATATTCCACCAGGGAACTCCTATAGCTGAGAAACACTTTCAGCAAAGTAACAACGATTAATACACAAAATAATTAGCTTCAAAAATATAAAATATCCCCGGATAACTCCAACCAGTGAAAGATTTACATGATACAATTTTTAAGGCACTGTGATAAGAAATTGAAGATCTCAGAAGATGGAAAGATCTCCCATGCTCATGGTAGGATTATTAGAGTAAAAAATGACCATCCTACCAAAAGCAATAAGCACAATAACTCACAGAAATTGAAAGAACAATTTTAAGCTTCATATACAAATAAAGAAACAGAAACCAAATCCCAGGATAGGTAAAACACTCCTGAATGATAAAGGAACTTATTACCTCCCTCACCTTTGACTTGTACTTAAGACTCTGCTTTTCATTGTTGAGCTTCACTGGTGGTGACTTGATAGAGAGAAACTCACCAAGGAACTTTGGGTGATGTTCTGGCAACTTCTTGCCACTTCTGGATACTCAAGCAGATTGGCAGAGTGAAGTGGAAGTTTCTGGATATGTCAGCTGATACAGACTCACGTGATGTTTTGCTGAGGCAAGACCCATGGGAGCACATGAGGACACATGATGTTTGGAGGGAGTATAAATAGGACTCAACAGAGGTGGTACAGGGGGGAATGGCACCTGTAAGCTAGCTTTGCTAAGCTTTGTCGGTCTTGGTTCTTTGTCTTTGCTGATCTTCACTTCATTAAGAGAGGCAAGGTAAAGAACTTCTCTTGGCACCCGTGGTGGTCCTGGTCACTCCTGCTGACTCTTGCTGATTTGGTTGTTATGCTGGGCAGTGCCACCACTGCTGATTCATATTTGCTATCCTAACAACACTGAACTGTACTGCTGCTATTCTAACAATTGGAGATTGAATTTGCCCCAAGGAGCTACTTCTAAACAGCATACAGCAGAGCCTTGCGGCTTCTTCTGGATTGATCTGCCATTGCTGATAAATGAATGGTGTTTTCTAGTGGATCGAGCTGCTGCTGTTGCTTTGAGTGAATTGAACTGCTAGCATCCTGCCAACACAGGTTGGATTTGCTTCAAAGAACCATTTCTTTATTTTTTTCCCTTTTTTTCTTTATTAACTTGAGTATTTCTTATTTACATTTCGAATGTTATTCCCTTTCCCGGTTTCCGGACCAACATCCCCCTAACCCCTCACCTCCCCTTCTATATGGGTGTTCCCCTCCCACCCTCCCCCCATTACCGCCCTCCCCCCAACAATCACGTTCACTGGGGGTTCAGTCTTAGCAGGACCAAGGGCTTCCTTCCCCTTCCACTGGTGCTCTTATACTAGGCTATTCATTGCTACCCATTTCTAAACAGGCCCACTTCCTCTGTATTCTAATAACCTTTCTTTTTCACTATCTTTCATGGGAGGTGGGCAAAAAGGGACTTTAAAGTATATAAGAACCCTTATGTAAAAAGAACACCAATAAATCCATACTTATCACCCTGCACAAAATTCAATCCAAATGAATCAAAGCCTGTGACATAAAGGATAGATGAATGAATATGGTAGAAGAGAAAGTAAGGGATAGTCTTAAATTAATTAACAAAGGAATAGTCTCTCTGAAGAGAACACCAATAGCATAGGCACTAAAAGCAAAAAATTGATAAGTATGATCTCATGAAACAAAAAAGGCTTCTGTAGGATAATAGATACAATCATTCAGACAAAGCAGCAGAATGGAAAAATACTTCTAACAACTACACACCCTACAGAAGATTAATACCCAAAATATATAAAGAACTAAAAAAAAATACTGACATCAAGTAAACAAATAACTCAGTTAAAAAGTGGGGTACAGAATTCTCAAAAGAAGAAATTCAAAAGGCATCCTGATTCACCAGGGAAATGAAAATTAAATCTACTATTAGATTTCCTCTCACACCAAGATTCTGCAAAGATTTGGGGAAAGGGAAAACCACATCCATTTTTGATGGAGGTGCCACTGCAAAAACCCGGTGTGGTGATTCCTGCAAACATGGGAATTCCTATACCTCAGGTTCTAGCTTTACCATTCTTTGGCATAATACCCAAAAGTCACTTCAGCCTACTACAGGAACATTTGCTCACTCTATCTTGTTCATTGATGCCCTTGTTTTAGTGCCAGATATTGGAAACAGTTGAGGTGTCTATAAAAAAATGAATGGATAAAGATTTCCACAGTGAACTATTTACACAGTCATTAAAATATTGGAGGTAAATGGTGGAACTACCAAAAGTTATCCTGAGTGAGGTAGCTCAGAATCGAGAAAATAAATGACCCAACTAAAACATGGATCTGAACTGAGCATTTTCAACAGAAGAATAATTGGCTTAAAAATATCTAAAACATGGTTTGTCATCCTCACCAATTAGGGAAATGCAAGCTAAAATAACTAAGGTTTTATCTTACCTCACCAGTGTAGCTAAGATCAACAAAAACTGATAAGGGTGTAGGAAATGGGAATCTAATATTCAATCTTGGTCAGGATGCAACCTTTTATATCCACTCCAGAAATTTCTACTGAGAATCCTCAAAAACTAAAATTAAATCTACCATATGACCCAGCTATATGACTGTGTGTATATTCCCAAAGGGCTTGAAATCCTACTGGCCAGATATTTTCTCGGCTATTTTTCAGTCACTCTATTCACAATAGCTAGGAAATGAAATGACATAAACAAGTGTTAATGAAAACAGTATAACCGTAAAAGAAAAATAAAGTCATGAAATTTGCAGTTCAGTGGATGGAACTAAAAAAGATCATATTGAGTGAGGCAATCCAGACCCAAAAGAATACGTTATATTCTCTTTCATCCTTGGTTCTTAACTCTAAAACTCCAGATAAGAATGTATGACCTAGAGTAACCCACAGAATCCATTAGTGTATAAATGTACCATGGGAAAGGAGTACATGCTAGAGAGGGGAATAGTCAAGTCCTGGTGATATGAAAGGGAAAATGTGAAAAACAGGGGCAATATGTTTTAGGTGGGGAGGGGGGATGGAGGACAATACAGAAAGGAGGAGGAACATTAAAAGCACCAAAGGTGCTTGAAATAAACAAAACAAATCTATATTTACCTATAATTATGTATAATCCATATAAGTTTATGTGTATTCACATGAAGAAATTAAACCACCTGAGGTAGTAATGCTAAGCCTAGAAGTTATAGATGGTTGGCAAGCATGAGAAACTTCCTTTTGAGTTAATGATCAGGAGAGCCAAAAGCCTCAAAATCAATGTGGGATGTTACAGTTGGTTGCCTCCTAGAAGTTGAAAATACAGCCCTATTGATTAAAACACCACACACCTTGGATATAGTAATCAAAGCATTTGACCTGGAACTGACCTAAAGCCTCCTCCATGAGAACTAGGTTTCATGTATACAAGGCTGTTAAGGGTAGGAAGTAAACAGTTGTCCTGTCCAACTGTTAAAACTTTGAAACACAACAATGATCAGCTTTGCAAGATATCCTTAAAACTGCAGTATTAACACATATTTTGGCGGTAACCAACACCTGTGTAATTAGACTCAAGTCCCACTCACTTAACACGATCAAAATTAGTCTGCTATTATAAACCTAGAAAATTATTCATAGCTCGGTGACACAATGGATCTTAGAGGACCTGCTATCACCCAAAGCAGATGGGAGAAATTGCACATCTCCTCTGCCCTAGAGGAAGAGCAACAAGCAACTAACAAATGCTCAGAAAGGAATAATTAACCTTTTGCAGAGATGAGACCCTTTGGTTATATAATACCAAATGGTCAGTTCTAGAAACACATACATACAGGAAATACTGTGTTGACTCCAGAATCAGCAGTATGTATTTATATGTTTGTTCTTTATATGTGCGTGTATCAATAAATGATTAAAGGAGAGAACATCATGAATTTGTTAGGGAAGGGGCAGACGTGGGAGGGGTAAGAAGAAAAAGAGGTGGGGGAAATGATTCAATTTTTTTTTTTTTTAATTCTTTTTTTGAGCTGGGACGAACCCAGGGCCTTGCACTTCCTAGGCAAGCAGCTCTACCACTGAGCCAAATCCCAACCCCAAAGATTTATTCATTTATTATATATGAGTACAGTGTAGCTGTCTTCAGATACACCAGAAGAGGGCATCAGATCTCTTACAGATGGTTGTGAGCCACCATGTGGTTGCTGGGAATTGAACTCATGACCTCTGGAAGAGTAGTCGGGTGCTCTTAACGCTGAGCCATCTCTCAGCCCCTTCAATTTTAATTTAATGAAATAAATCTGTTTGTTTCTATCAAACAACTAGTATTAAGACTCTGGCAGAAAATGTTGGTATATGAAGATAACTTTTGCTAAATATGTCTTTCTTTGTCATTCTGTTTTCATAGACTTTGTTCAGTTCCTGGAATATATTCTTTGTCACTTACCTTGATTGAAGCACCTAGGCCACAACAATCCATGAATCGAACTAGGTCACCTTGTGAGACAATAAAGGTCAAGGGGATCCAAGAACGAAACAATCAAACAAACAAAAACATTCTACAACATAGTCAAGAATGTGGAAAGAAGCTGGGCATAGTGATTCAGCTATAATTGTAACTTCTCCAGAGAGTGTGGCAAAAAGATCCCAATTTCAAGGCCATCCTGGTCTATGGAGTGGTTTCAAGGCCAGCTGGGTCAAGCTGGTGAATATTTACGAATAAGATTAAAAACAGTACCAAAAAGAGTAAAGTATATAGTTCAGTGGTATTGTGCTTGGCTCACCAACAACTCATCAGCCACAAAAGAGACAATGTGGTATTTTTGAGCAAATAAAGTTTGCCCATTTCCCCTTATGAAAACTCTCACAGTGTTCTAAATAGCACTACCTAAACTCACATATATATATTGTTTGTTAACACTCACAGAAATACAAGTCTCACAGTGGCAGCTCCAAATATGTATAATGGCAGATTTACACGCAAATATTTGACAGGTATTTGTTTAGTGAATAGAGTAACAAAAGAAAAGGAGTTAAAACAAAAGAAATGTTTCTCCTTTTTCCCCTTTTTTATTGGATATTTTATGTATTTGCATTTCAAATGTTAACCCCTTTCCGGGAACCCCCATTCCCCAACTCCCTGTTTCTATGAGGGTGCTCACCCTCGACCCCACCCACTCCCACCTCACCACCCTGGCATTCCCATACACTGGGGAAATCAAATCTTCATAGAACCAAGGGATTCTCCTCCTATTGATGCCATTCCCTGCTACATATGTGACTGGAGCCAAGGGTCCCTCCATGTACATACTCTTTGGTTGGTGTTTTAGTCTCTGGGAACTCTAGGGGTCTGGTTGGCTGATATTGTTCTTCCTATGGGGTGGCAAACCCCTTCATCTCCTTCAGTCCTTTCTCTAACTACTCCATTGGGTACCCTGTGCTCAGTCCAATGGTTGGCTGTGAGCCTCTGACTATATTTGTCAGGCTCTAGCAGAGCCTCTCAGGAGACAGCTATAACAGGCTCCTGTCTGCAAGCACCATTTGGCATTTGCGATAATGTCTGGGTTTGGTGTTTGTATATGGGATGATCCCCAGGTGGGGCAGCCTCTAGATGGCCTTTCCTTCATTCTCTGCTCCACACTTTGTCCCCATATTTCCTTTAGACACAAGCCCTTCTGGGTTAAAAATTTGGAGAGGAGTGGGTGGTTCCATCCCCCAACCGGGGGCCTTGCCTAACCTGTGGATATGTTCTCTACAGGTTCTCCCTCCCCTTTGTTGGGCATTTCAGCTACTCTCATCAACAGGAATCCCTGTCGAGTCCTGGGAGCCTCTTGCTTTCCTGGCATCTGGGACTTGCTGGTAGCTACCCCCAGTTCCCTATCCCCCATTGCTAGATACCTCTGTTCAAATTACTGACCCTCTGTATATCATCCCTATCTCCTCCCATACCTGAACCTGTCCCCCTTTAGTCCTCCTCCACTGCTCTCTTCCTCACAAGTCCCTCCTACCCTCTAACTCCTGTGAATATTTTGTTCTCCCTTCTAAGAAAGACTGAAGCATCCACATTTTGGTCATCCTTCTTCTTGAGCTTCATATGGTCTGTGAATTTTATCTTGGGTATTCAAAGCTTTTGGGGCTAATATCCACTTATCAGTGAATGCATACCAAATGTGTTCCTTTGTGATTGGGCAACTGCATTCAAGGTAGTATTTTCTAGTTCCATTCATTTGCCTAAGAATTTCATGTAGTCATTGTTTTTAATAACCGAGTAGTATTCCATTGTGTAAATGTACCACATTTTCTGTATCCATTCCTCTCTTGAAGAACATCTGGGTTCTTTCCAGCTTCTAGCTATTATAAATAAGGCTGCTATGAGCATAGTGGAGATTGTGTCCTTGCTATATGTTGGAGTATCTTTTGTTATATGTCCAGGAGTGGTATAGCTGGGTCTTCAGGTAATACTATGTCCAATTTTCTGAGGAACCACCAGACTAATTTCCAGAATGGTTTTATAAGCTTGCAGTCCTATCAGCAAGGAGGAGTGTTCTTATTTCTCCACATCCTTGCCAGCATGTGCTAGCACCTGAGTTTTTGATCTTAGCCATTCTGACTGGTGAGGTGGAATCTCAGTGTTGTTTTGATTTGCATTTCCCTGATGACTAAGGATGTTGTACATTTCTAAACAAAGAATTCTCAACTGAGGAATATCAAATTGGCCGAGAAGCACCTAAAGAAATCTTTCTTTGTGGGCACTCCAATAGTATTAGCCTGTTTACTTTCTAATTCAGATAGAAAACAGAAAGGCAATTACAAACTGAATATCTACTATGTGTCAGGAAGTATAGTGGAAATTTTCACAGACATACAATTTGGAAACACTCTTAAAAACCATTTTATATAGGTTCCCTGCATTTTACAGATGAGGGAACTGGAAACTCTGTAAAACTTTTAGGTATATGTATGCAGTCACATAGATATATCTGAGCTTGAAGCTAAAATTGTTTTCACCCAACATATTTTTCCCCATTATACCAAATTTTTTTTGCTTCTCCCTTTTATTGTCTACTCATTTCCTGTTCTCTAGTATCCATCACAACAAGGGTCCTTGCAAGCACAGAGCCTGATGCAACTGCCCTTATTTGATCTACCTTTGGGATTGTTTTGCTGTACTGGTCTCCATGGGAACCAACAAGCATCATCCTCTAGGGAAGTTATTGGAACATGGCAGGCTCATTGGATCTTTCTGTTCCAAACCTGTGCCAAGTGAACAACAAATGAATCTAAGTGATGAGGTCATTGTCTAGGAGTCATATTGGGACACTTTCACCTTCCCGCCCAGTAGCACAGTAGGTCTTTTATTGATAAGTATCACTTCACAAAAGCATGAATGCACACTACAGTTATGGAGGCTGCCATTCATCTTTCCATTCAACAAATACCAATTGAAAATGTGTTGTTAATCAGGCATGATGTTATAATTTGGAAACACACACAACTAAGTTTCCTACTTACATAGAACATATAGTCTAATAGGAATTGGCAAATAAATAGAAACCAAACATCAATTTTAGATAATAATTGTTCTGAAGAAGATAACATGTATACAAGGTAATGAATGACATTAAAACATTTTTAATTGAAGAAAACGAAAAAATGGAGTGTATTTAATTAGTGAAGTTTAGGAGATAAATACAGAAAAAGAAGGAAGAAAGTTTATGATAATCAAAAGCATAGAACTATAGCAATTAAGGAAAGCTGGGAGCAGGAGAAATAGTCTTCTGTAGCAATGGGCGCATGAACCAAATGATCAACCCTGAAAACACACATACAAGGAACATTATAAATAAAATTAAATAAATTTTATTTGTGTATTCATATATGTATGCATATTAAAACACAAAAGGGCCATGAATATGAAAGAGAACAAGAACATACACGGGAGGGTTTGGAGGTAGGCGAGGGATGGAGGAAATAATGTAATCATACTATATAGTCTCAATAGAGAGAGAGAGAGATGTAGATATATATTGTAAAGTAACAACTTTTCCTGAGAGGGTGGCTACAGAAACGTATATCATGTCGGTCAGAAGGATTGTTTCCCCATCTTTTTGTCTGTCCAAGTGCCCTTTTATTAATATTTAAGAGAGGACCAGAGCTTGAAAGCAGAAATTCCCTCAATGTATTATATGATTTTTCTACACAAAGTTTTTGTGGGTTTGTTGAGTCAACAGTCAAGTGACCTGAAATTCTGTCTTCAGATATAGAGAGACTAAAACTCATTTACAAATAGATGCTTTAGTAAAATGTGGCACTCAAACTGGCTCAGATAGATTAGGGTAACTTTAGGTTTTGCATTGCTTTTCTACTAGGCTACGTTAAGCAACCTTAAACAAATAATCACTAACTCCCTCTTCCTCATTTCACTAACTGTTTCACAAAACAATTATGTAATGATGATACCTAGAACAGTCCAAGTGAAAATAACTTGTGTAAAATATCTTTAATGATTGATTTAATTGTCACCTTGTTACAACTTAAAATCACCTGAGCATTAATTCAACCTTAATTGTACAAGAAAGTATATCAGATTGGTCTGTGGAGGTTGGCTTGATTATTCATTGAAGTAGATGTGCCCAGCACACTGTAGGTTGCATCTTTCCATGGGAAGGCGGTCTTGTGTTGTACAAGAAAGCTAGTTAAAGCATGAGCCTGTTAGGGAGTAGTTCCTCCATGGTTTCTGCTTGAATTTCACACTTGAGTATCTGCTCTGACTTTAAAGGGTCAGTGGCAGACCATGGCATGAATATCTTAGCTAAATAAAACCTTTCATTCACTAACTTGTTTTTGGTAAGAGTGTTTTATCATAGTATCGAAATCAAACTAGAACAACTTTTACAGCTTTTCCTACCAAGAAAAAGGTATAATGATCAATGATAAGAACGGGCATCACCATTACTAAACTATAGCTGCGTCATCGCAGCATTTGTCTGACCAGCCTGTAGCCTATAAGTCCATCCTTTGACACCTACTGCTGAGATGGCTCCTTCCTAACATCTGCAATGCCAGAGTCTAGTCTACCTTTCTAAAGGTTTCTTTTCCCTTAGAACCCAGCAGAAATTCTATTTCAGCAAACACAGAAGGTACTCTCCTCGGAGCCTCCATAGATTTTAAAATCTGTTGGCAACATTCATTATCCACGTAATACCAAAATTTTTGGTCTCTTTACTATTTCATGTATATGTTACCTTATGTTTCTAAGTCATTGTAAACATTTCTCTGACTCATCATACTTAAATAGAAATTGAAGATGTGTCTGTCCCCCTTCTCTATCATAACTCCCACTGTAAAATAAGAGAATGTTGAATTTATAACAAGGTAAGTTATACATACAGCCTGGTTTCTGTTCCTTCCTACACTGTTAAAAGAAAGCATTATGGATAGCTAACATGTTTCCATGCCGAGTTTTGAATGAAACTCTGCATTTACCACACGCCTCTTACCATTTCTCTCTCTGCCATGAGAAATGCAATAGAAAGTTATGCTGTGCTACATTTGATTTCAAACTAAAATTGACTACACAAACCTCAGATGTCTGGCTGAGATGGGAGTAACATGAAGCAAAAGAAGCAATGACAGCTTACAAAAAATAGTTCTGGCTGAAAATGAGGAAGAACAGGAAGAAAGATAAATCAGTGTCACCCCACTATTGCATTCCAAACACATCTTATCTACTATCTCCCAGACTTCTAGCTCAACTCATATATCATTGAAGGCAGGGTCAAGCTGTAGAACAAGAGGAAGGAAAACTGGAAGTTATAAGCTAAACAATAGTAAAAAAGAATCAGTGAAAAACAGATTGCCAGGGCAATCTAACTAGCAATGCCATGAGAATATTTACCTAGAAAGTTTAGGGTTGAAATTAATTAATGTCAGAGTATAAGTCTTTCTACTTAAAAAAAATTATCATGTTTGTCCCAGGTTTCTTGTTCATTTGTGCAATGAAAAGTGATAAAATGAGCTGTGCTAGAAAACTTTTAATTTCCAAAAAATGTTCAGTATATGGACAATATGGATAGCAGATGTGGACTCTTTTGATAGAGGATCTAATTGCCATACCCAGATACTTAGGGTAAAGGAAAGACCTAAAGTTCATAGAGTAGCCATTTGAAGTTGTTGCAGTCCATCCTATGCCCTGGAAACTGTATAGCACAGTGGAAATAACCCTGGTTTGACGGCTAGATAGAGTTAGGTTCAAGTCTATTTCTCGTCACTGTAACTTTCAGCCAATCCCTTTTTCCTCTGAGTATCAATCCTGTGGTAGGAGTGTTGGTTGGTTTAAGGTTTAAATGAGATACATATATAGCTACAGGTGCACTGTCTATTCTTTGTTGCTGTAACTATTATCCTATAATTCAGTGTCATTCATACTTTGTATGACCCTGCTTCATTAGTGATCACATACAGTTTTATCAATCACCCAAGGGATAGAACACAGGCCTTACCTTCCCTCTCTCCCCTATACCTGAAAACTAAACAGTAGATGCTCAGCTGTTGCTTGATGAAAGTCCCGATGTTTATGACGGATGGCAACTTTTAACTTGTAACCTAATACAACCTGGAATCACCTTGGAAGAAAGCCTCAATAAGAGGTTGTTAGGTCAAGGTAGCCTGTGGGCAAGTATGTGGGTTTTGATTGCCTTAATTGATATGGAAAGACTCACCTTAAATATGGAAAGCAGTATCTGATAGCAGCCCAGATACAAAATGACATGGAAAATGGAGAACCTTTACTTTCTTTCTTTCTTTTTCTTTTTTTCTTTTTTGCTCGCTTGGCCTTGCTGGTGAGTTTATCTACCCTGTTGCTCCCACCACTGCTGAGTACTTCCCTGATATTAGAATCAGCTTTTGAGCTTCCAAGGTGGACTGAAGACCAGGGGCTCTCCAAGAACCCTCAGGTCTTCAGTATCAGATTAGCCCTATTTAGGCTAACCCAGCCTCATAGATTGAGCAGCTAGCAGAATCTGCACCTCTTCCATGTGAAACAACTATTTTTGGCCTGTTGCAACTACCTTATGTAACTCAAACTAATAAATTCCCCTTTCATATATATTCATCTTTTTGGTTCTGTTCCTTTAGAGAACACAGACTAATGCAACTTTCATCTTTATTTTACTGATTTATATTTGAGTCTGTTCTATTCATGACAGAGATACTGATACTTTATTGAAGTCTATAGAGCAAATATTATCTTTATGCAATTGCTGATAATTACTTATTATTATTATTATTATTATTATTATTATTATTATTAAGAAATTTGTAGCCTGTTTCCACTAGGGCAAAGAGAACACTGAGCCAAAAATACAAATAAGCTCTGCCTTACAGAAAGGAAGTCAAGTGGAATTAAAGAGGATTAAAACAATGAATGTTTAGCGATTGGTCATTAGGCTTAGATTCTTAACAAGGCATCATAATGCATGCAACAATTCTATGCCATAAATTACTTGTATTTTACTGTTGAAATACTGAAACATGGAGTACTTAACTTGTTCGTGAATGTTCTGTTAGTATTCTAATTTAAAGTAAGTGTACCCATATGTTCTTCCAAAGCAAAGCCTGATTGCTGGGGTGAAAATCAGGTAAGATACGAAAGATCTTTGTTAGAAAGCAGTTAAATTTGAGATAAGGGAGTAATCAATATTTCTTTATTCAGAAAGCTTGAGGGGTCTTTATGGGAAAAGAACAATGGAAGGGAACAAAACTTTATGCTTCTAAGCATAAAATACTCATCTCCCAATGGCTTTTATTTATATCTGATTTGGACAGCCCCAGGAAGGGCACTCTTGCTATCTCTATCACTACTGAAAAGAAACCCAGCTTCCTTTTTTCTTCACCCAATCAATGAGAGAAAGCCCTGGGTTGAATTGTAACATTTGATCTGATGTGGTAGTTTTAGGTAAAAATGGTGACAATCAGGGTGGAAATTACAAGACAGTAGAGAAGAGAACAACCCAGCACTGTATGTGACCTCACTTGAAGCTTTCAGAAATGGTCAGAATCTACGCAGTTTGAGCTGTGGACGATTTTAGAGTTTCTAAGAAAATGTTCCTTAAAACTCATATTAGTATGTACTGTACCTGCAGAGTTGAAAATATCAGAAGTTCCCAGCTAACTGAGAGCATTTAAATTATACCAGTGTGTTCATGATGATGATTAATAGAATTAATGTCCAGTATAAGAATCAAGATGATCCCTAGAGGAGCAAGACAGAATATGTACCATATTCTGAGTTATTTGTAACTTTAGTGTCAAAAGCCAAACATTTACAAAGAGAAGAAAGATCTTCAATAAGTCATTTTTTCTCCAAACTTTAAAGGTATATATGTGGGAATGATGATGCGATAAGCAAGTCACTGTGTTATGGTGAGGAGCCTGTCTTCAGGATACAGTGAAATGTCAGCAATCGATGCCACATCTTTGTATAACATGTTTTCTTCCTTGTCTGACTCATCAGATATTTTCTCAGCAGCTCTGGGTGATAAGACAGCACAGTCAAAGGAAAGGCATCTTCAAAGAACTGGAGGAAATTGACTCTACCACATCCTGAAATGGACTTTTCAAAAGCTATTAACAATCCACATCTACTCCTCCTGTCTCAACTGGGGTCTACACATACCCTAATAATTAGTTTGAGTCCCATAAATCTTGATTAAGGATGGTAGGCAGGGCTATCAAAAGAACACAAGAGCTTAATATGTAATAAAATGAACATTAATCTGGTTTTTCACATAGACACATATTCATATCATATGCTAGCTAACTCACCTGTTATGATAATATGTCATATATATGTATAATACATAATTATGTAAGCCAAGTATTTCACCACCATGAGGATTAGATTCTGTACATGTAACATGAAAGAGATCTCTATTATTTTACAAGGTCTTAATGAAAACTAAATGGGATGATTTATATAAGCTACAAGCACTAAGCCTGGCATAAAGAAACACAAAATAATCAACTATTATCTTCAGTAATCTGTGTCCCCACCATTCCATATCAATATTGTCGTTTTATTACGTAATCCTGGCCTCAATTCAGTCAGATGGAGGCCTAGAAATCCAGAGAAATTAAGATACTTAAACAAGAACACATAGCTAGTAAAGAGTGGTGCCCTAGTCTGGCTAAGTGGACTTCTTTCTATTATGATATATTTGTCTTTCCTAGATATTTAACTGTTGTAAATAAACCTTTATTGAAAATATCAGGGTTATCAATCACTGGGGCAAGTCCACTCATTTGCTATATGGATGTCTCCAACCAACCTTCTTTCAGGAATCCTAAAAAGTAGAGGAATAGCAGCTCCAGAGAGTTCCTATTCTGTTTTATAACTCTCTACACATGGAAAGTTTGAGATCACACCACCAGTCAACGAATTATATTGTGAAAATATATCTTACAGTAGAAGGATCTACTCAACTGATGTATGTCCGTGTATCTATGAACAAACGAATTATGAATTTGTGTTCTGTACGTCTATATCACTGAGTATAAAATGGAAATTTACAGAGAAAATGCATAGTTTAGTATTGACTTTCCAAGAGAATTTTTAGAAGTGGCTATTAAGATCCATCTTTTAAAAGTCAATAAATGAATTGATAGAATCTGTCTCAAGGAACAAAATGTAAGTAGAGTTCCTGAAATTCCATTCAAAACAATTTTTAAAAGAAACAAAAATGGATCAGAGAAAAAGTCAAATAATAACTAGAAAAGCATTTCTTGATTTAGGTGGCTAAATGGCTGGACAAACAACTTCATCTCCTCCACTTCAGCACCACCACTCAGTACACACTTGCATTACTCCCACACAAATAAACACAGAAAAAACACTTTCATGGTCCTCTTAAAATCCACAACCCTTTGTCAGGCCAGAGAAAGTATCTGTTAAAAGCAATGTTGCCATAGCAACTATAATTTGGACAGTTCCAGCTGCATCTCAAGCTGCTAGCTTCCCCTGAAAGATCAAGGAAATGGAAAAAGAGTTAAAAAATTTTTAAATGACCCTGAAATCCCTAATCTTTAGTCCACTTCAAAGCTTCGTTATTTCATTAATGAAAGTGCATTGAAAACTTATATCATGTACTATATTATTCATGAGGATTATACATACAGTTGCCATTTTTAATCAGTGAAGTTTATGTAAAAGAGTGTTGTCAGACAAAATCCCAGCAGTGAGAAGCAGTAGTGAAAACAATGTCTGTCCCACTCCTACCTTAGAATATATTTCCAATTGGTATCTGCTGGGAAAGGGAAAATCTTTTTCTTCAATGAAGTGTCTGTGGATATCAACCACAATCCAAGGCAAGCTCTATGCCCAGGAGTAGTTGGCCAGCACAAAACTAACTCCATATTTTTGTGTACATTTTGTTTTATTTTTGAGATTTATTGTCATATTTGTTCCTGTTCTAGCTTATCTGTTTGGATTTTGAGAAATGTGTTAAAAAGAAAGAACATGAAGTTGAATGGGTAGAGAGTTAGAGAGCATCCAGGAGTGTGAGGAGGGAAATATGATCAATATATGGTTTGAAATTTTTTAAAATAAAAATTAATTCAATAAGAAAAGTGCATTGTAAACATATTTAAGAAAAGGCAATAAGAATGTGCTACTTAAAAGTATGAGGAACAAGTTGAAAAGACAAAAAAGAGCAATTACCTGTATCTTAAGCAAAATGTTGGAGAGTTTCTCTGAGGAGAGGAATGAATATCTGCTCTGTGGAAAAGTCATTTTCGTCATAAATACCATAAGCAAACTCTCATGGGTGGTGTCATGTTCAGGACCTAGTTCAATATAGATAAAATATAAGATCTGTATACATAAAATGGTGCTTGGAATCAATTACAAAGGACAAATATGCTTTAATTATGGGAAAGTTGGAAAAAATCAAATAGGTCAGTGGTAAAGTAATTGCTTGTCATTACTCAGTGTCACAAAATGGTAAAAAAAAAATAGAAACATTAGCATGATTGAAATGACCAAGTGACCTCACAAAATGTCATATCATTCTGTCAGATCTGAGAGAAGGAAGATAACTCTCTGTAGAATAAAGGGAAGACTGGAATCACAGCAAAAAGTCAAAAAATATTTCTACTGCTCAAGAAAGAAATATTAAATGCAGAGATCAATAGTGATGGCATTGAAAACTTAGAAACCTAATAAAACTGTCCTAACACATAAAATAACAACTACCTAAAATAACTATGAGTTATATAAGTAGATATATAAATGTCTGTACATAGTTTAAATGAATTTTGTCTATCTGGGCTGACTATGCTGACTCAAAGGGCCAAACACCATCTAACAAAAATTTCAACCCCAGGAATTTCTTTTGGGTTGTTGTTTAGGGTTATCCAAGAGACTCTCAAAACATTACAAGCTATTATCATCACCCTTTGTTACCCCCATGAGATAAAAGGTAAGTAAGTCCTTATGGCTTAATACAATGCAGTTCAGACACAGGGGCCAGTGGCTGTGGAGCTGGAACTGACCTGAAAGCCTCCTCCCTGAAAGCCTTTCATGAACCAAAAAGTTCCATGTAAACTTCCAAAAGAGAGAGGCATCCAACAGCCCTGTCCAACCATGGTATCTGTGCAATATAGTGATGACAAGTGTGGCTTGATAACCTTCAAGGTACAGTAATGGCACTCATACCTTGGCAGTAATATACAGCTCTCTAATTGTACTTAAGTACCTCTCAACAGTAGAGAAACTGTGCCTGGGAACAGAACCTTGTCAAGTCCCCCAAACTAGTCAGGTTGTAGATCTTACAGTGGTATAACTACCACTTTGCTAGATCAAGGGAATCCCTAACAATATTCTAAATATTTGTCTTTATTTCTACAGGTAAGTGTGGCCCTTATCCATCACCAATGCAGCTTTTCTGTGCAACAGATAGAATGCATTACAGAAAACTACAACTCCATAGGTAGCAATGAATAGCCTAGTAAGAGCACCAGTGGAAGGGGAAGCCCTTGGTCCTGCCAAGGCTGAACCCCCAGTGAACGTGATTGTTGGGGGGAGGGTGGTAATGGGGGGAGGATGGGGAGGGGAAGCCCATATAGAAAGGGAGAGGGGTTAGGGGGATGTTGGCCCAGAAACCAGGAAGGGAACAATAATCAAAATGTAAATAAGAAATACTCAAGTTAATAAAGATAAAAAAGAAAAAGAAAACTACAACCAGCCTAAATGCAAAGCTGTGGATCCCAGTCACAAAACATACATCTCTAACATGACTCCCATACTTAGGACTCATGGATCATTATGCAAGAGAGGACAGAAGATTGTAAAGCCAGAATAGAGAGTTTGCTGTGAGATTTTGTCTACCCAACATGACTGCCAAAATATGAGCTGAACCAGGACAACAGTAAACATGCTAATGAGGATGAGAGAAATCCCAGGCTTCAACCTTACACAAAGAGTAACAGGCAAGTGAAGGATGCTGAGCACAGTCAAAAGAGTCTTCCCCAAGGAAGAACACACCAATTGATTATCCAATACAAAATGGTCAACACTGAAAACACACATACAAGGATTATGCAAATTGTGCAGGTTATACTGAAGAATTAAGAACACACACAATATAAGTGTGTGTGTGTGTGTGTGAATGTAACAATAAATAATGAGAAGACAATAATAAAAACACAGAGGCTATTGACTTGTAAAAGAGCAAGGAGGGGTCCATAGGAGGGTTTGGTATACTGGAGAAATTGATGTAATTATGATTTCAAAAGATAAAACAAATGCCATTTTAAAAAATTGGTTTACCTAACAGAAGAAAACACAGTGGTAATATAATGAGATTACTGTTCCATATTTAAAGATATGTATTCCAGAGCTACAATAATAAACACAGTATGATACTGGAACACTAACAGACACATAGAACAATGGAACAAAATAGAAACCCCAAACATTTAAAGTAATTAGAGCCATTTAATAAACATTAAAAAAGATACCAAAAACATATGCTGGAGAAAAGGTAGCCTCTTTAACAAATTATGCTTGGAAAACTGGACAGCTGCATGTAAATGAATGAAGTTAAAGCAGTATCTGTCATCCTGCACAAAAATTAACTGCAAGCGGATTGAAAAAAAAATCCTCAGTTTGAAACCTGAAACCTAAAACTTTTCTAAGAAAACTTACAGTGTTCTACAGGCAAAGAACTTTTTTGAGTAGGATTCTATTTGCCCAGGAATTAAGGCCAACAATTGACAAGTCGGTCTACATAAAACCGAAAAGCTTCTGCACAGCTAAGAAATCAATCAATTGAGTGAAGATGAAGCCCAAAGAGTGGAAAAGAAGTTTGACAGCTGCATATCTGACAGAAGAATAATATACAGAATATATAACAAACTAAAAATAAAAGACACAAGGATAAAAACAATCTAATAGATAAATGGGCTAAGAATGTGAACAGAGTTCTCAAAATAAGATACAAAAATAGTGAATATCTCAAAATTAGTTCACCATCCTTAGTAAATAGGAAAATATGAATTTATACTTTGACATTTTATCTCACTCCGTTCAGACTGGTTGAAATCAGCAAAATATTTGATAACCAGTACTGTTCAGGATAGAGGGAAAGGAAAACCCTCATTAACTATTGCTTTGTTGGTTGATTGTATTATTAACTAGTGCAGCCACTGTGGTTATTAGTGTGAAGAATTCTCAAAAAAGAAAGAAAAAGAAAAAAGCTACTCTATGGCCCAGCTATAGCAGCCCTTGGCATGTGCTCAGAGGACTTGACATCCTACTTTGCAAATAGTTTCTCGGCCATGTTCATTGCGGATCTCATTCACAATAGCTAGGAAATGAAAACAACCTAAGTGCCCTTCAACTGATGAATGCTTAATGAAAATGTGGTGCACATACACAGTAGAATACTATTCAGCTATAAAAGAAAATGAATCATGAAATTTTCAGGTAAATTAATGAACCCAGAAAGTAAATGAATGAGCCCAGAAAGCATTATACTGTGTGAAATAACCCAGAGGGGAAAAAGGCAAACTCTGTATGTTCTCTCTTATCGTTGGGTCCTAGCTCCAAATTTTCAGAGGAGTATATTACCTGGAGTAACCATAGAAACCAAGAAAGTAAAGGGGACAGTGTGTGGGTGGGGGAGCTCTAGAGATGGAAATAGAAGGACAGAGGAAAAAACAAAGTTGTTAAATTGCTAAGGGGAAGGGAGATCAATACGTAAGGGAAGAAGAGAGGGTTGTAGAAAAAAGCAACAGAATCACATTATTTACCTAAAATTACACACAATACACGTAAGTTTATATGTACACACACACACACACACACACACACACACCCCTTAATAAAATGGTGCCGTTAGTGTTGATATGGTTCCCTACAGGAACCAGTGACTATCTAATAAAGTCCCAGTAAAGAATGAGAAATCTCCTTTTCAACCTAGCCAGGAGAGTTCAAGAAACTCCCCAAACAATATAAGCTATTGATATTGCCTTCACACTCCAGCAGTTGAAGATACATCCCTAGCATTGACGATACCATACACTTCAGACACGACACTCTAAGGAAAACAGATGGAACTGACCCAGAAGTCTCTCCTAGTGGGACTAGTTTTCACAGCTGCTCTGCAAGATGCCCAAGGAAGAAAGTCATCCACAGTCATACTCAGCTGTGATACCTAAGAACCACAACAATGACCCTCAGAGCCCCAAATGTAGATAATACCTACAGGCAATTAAGATTGCTGGGTGAGGGAAAATTAGTCTTCCCCATGGATAAGCCCCCTAAATGGTTCTCCATTACCAGAAGGTAGCACTGAAATTATATACATAGACCCAGTGCTAAACCAACAGGGCAGGTTAAATTTATATATTTATGTATTTATATACATATATAAGCCATAATTCATCAAAATCTACAGAAGAACTAATCATGTGCTGCTCAAGCACAGTTGATACCTCTATGGCACAACATTTACACAAAAGATAAAATAGTAATTAAAGAAAAAGAGGCCAAGAGTTTGGAAGTTGTAAGGGAGAACATATGATGGGGTGGGAAGAATGGAGGATGAGGAAAATTACGCGATCATATATTAATGTTTTAAAATTGCAAATAATACTATAATACTGAAAATACTGTTCAGTTAGAAGAGTGCTTGCCCAGCGTGCACAAACCTCTGGGTTGAGCTTCCAGTGCAGCATAATTCAAGCATGGTACCAAAACTTGAGATCATGCATGGCTGTACAGTGAGTTTAAAGCCACCCTGAGCTATATGAGACCATGTCTCAAATCAATCAATCAACCAACCAATCAATGTACATTTTTTTGTATCACTCTGTCTTGTGCTCTTAGTTGTGAGCACATCCAAGTATTTAGCTTGGTGACATTCTCAAAAGAGGCATACCCAAGTGACTAAATCTTTTAGAAAATTATTTGTTCTTTGTTCTCATAGAGCTTAGTAATTCAACTCTTTACCTCAGAATGAATCTATAAGGGCTAGCTAAATATAGCTGAAAATGTAAAACACGCTGACAAACTTGAAGTAGGCATCAAGCTGGTTAAATTGATTATAATGTCGCATGCTTTCTACTGAAATTATTTCACCTTGGAAAATGTCAAACTGTCCTCATTAGTAGATCACGCAAGAAATGGGTTTGAGATTAAAACAAAATGGCAATATAATCAACCTTATTATGACTTATACTTTCTATGTAATCAGCTTTTACTACAAGCAAAATATATTAGTTTAGTCTAAAATTATGTACTTTTCCATACCCATGACTCATAATTGTGCATGTGTTAGTTATGTATTGTGGTAATCATTTGATGAAAGCAGCCAAGACGTTGGAACAAACCTTAAACAAAACAAATTTCCATTATAAATGTTGAAAGCATCATGTAGATATAGGTGGATAATGTGTTAATTGTTTTGAGTACTGTTCTAATCAATTGTAGTCAATAAAATAACTTCTCATCCGGTAATACTCTGCTAAAGATCTTTGTTTTCTCTTTTTTTAAAGCATCCCTCATTTCTCTCCCATACCAAGTTTCTTTTTGTGCTGTTTAATAAATATAGACACAGTCCTTCACCACTGACAGACATCAGACACACACAACAGAGAGGCAACAGACCGCAAACAACTGACAAGAAAAAACGGTGAGGAAAGCTGAGAATTCAAATGTGAGCTCACTTTTGTTTTGAAGTCCTCCAATTGGAAGACTCTTTTCTTCATTTCAGAATGTGACAGTGAGGTGTGTGTGTGTGTGTGTGTGTGTGTGTGTGTGTGTGTGTGTGTAAGAGAGAGAAAGACAGAGACAGAAACATAGAGATAGAGAGATAGAGACTATTTGGGAAGAATAAGGAGAGTAGCATATAGGAAAGGGAATAATAGATGGCCGTAGGAAATAATATGATCAAGGCACAGTCATATACATGTATAAAAATGACTAATGACACACCACCGAAAATAGTAATTTACATTTTTGAAGAATAAGAAGTGTAAACAGACTCTCTCTTTTCCCTTCTCTTTTTCATGGCTCCAATTCATGCTCAAGAAAAGGCCTATGATGACACAAGGCATGGTAATATCTATATGCTATGCAAAGAAAAGATACAGATACCAAATCTTGTCAAACCTTTATCACAAACTTCCAGTCTACAAAGCTGAGAATATAAAATCCTATTATTAAGAATCTCAGTCTTGGGGTTGGGATTTAGCTCAGTGGTAGGCGCTTGCCTAGAAAGCAAAGTCCCTGGGTTCGTCCCAGCTCAAAAAAAAAGAAAAGAAAAAAAAAAAAAAGAATCTCAGTCTATGATAATTATATGAAGACTTACGTAGCAAAAGAAAAGATTGTTAAAAGATGAAGTGAAATTGCCTTTATTCACAAGTGGTGTGTATCCTAATGTTTTGTAAAGTATTATTCCCAAGAACACTCTGGAAAAAAGAGACAAAATTGCTACAATCCAGAAGGAACTGTATGGCGATTCTAGCTATCCTGAGTCTTGACTGATCATCCTGAAATTCAGCAGATGAATAACTGTTATCAAAGAAAGTATATCAAAAGGCAGGCAGATCTCTCTAGTAATCAAAGGACTGACTAAATGTAGTCAGAGATTGTGCTCATAAAATCTTGCTGAGCTCAATTTTCCTATAATGAAATTTCATTATCAGTGATTACAAGAATTTCAGATCAGTCACCGTATCTTCCTTACTGGATCATAAATTCCATGAGTTAAATCCCATGAACACAGAAGATACTTTAGTCCCTAGCATTTGGTTATTTATAGAGAAAAATATGACTACCCCTGTCTCATACTATGGTTCCATAAGAAACCCAAATCCCTAAAATCCTTCAGTTCACATTGTTTTCTTCCCATCTTTTAAATTCCCCAATTGATTACCTTACTTGGGCACATGGATGTCTCTATTTATACATTTCTAGAAGAGATGAAATTTCCCTGCTGAATAGCCAATCTTACCACAAAGGGTGGAAATGGCTTGTGTGCTTCCTCTGATTTGAGGCCCCATCTCTTTCATTACTTTCTGTTTCTTGAATCTAGAGGCTTTGCTGAACAAATCACAACATTAAACATTTATGTTTTCACTTGGCATTTTCAAAATCTACATTAATTTTCTATTATAGACCACTTTATATATAGATTTGTGTAAAATATGTGTGTGTGTGTGTGTGTGTGTGTGTGTGTGTGTAAAACTGTTTCCAGAATGTAATTAAATGCCATGGAAACAGCCTCAAGTGAGAGACACATAGTAACTAGACTGCCTGGGTTTAGAATTAATAGTTTGGTTATTATATGCAAGAATAGTGGCCAGTGCTCACTAGATACTAGACAATTAGTTGTGTGTCATTCTTGCTGAGAGCTGTAGAAAGTCTCTGGAATGTTCTATTCATGGACAAAACCTGCATCTTACTTTAGTTATCTCATTCTGACTGAGTAAAGTCTTATTAATTTATAAACTGGATGCAAACATTGATAAGAATGAGGAGAGTACCCCAAGTTTTGAAATTTTTATTTTATCTAACCTCACTTTTTATACACAATCTTAACCCAAGATAACTATGTAAAGCAAACAGCAGCAAGATACCTTTTCTTTCCTATATTGTATTTTCTATTCTCACAAGTGTGTATTAAAATATACTATAACCTGAAGTAAAAAAAAAAAAGAGTCGTCATTGTTTAAAGCATTGTCCACCATAGATCTTTGTACTAATTTTAATCCTTTAAAATGTGCACTAAAGATAGCGCATTGTTGTGCAAACTTCCAATCACAGCACTCTCAGGAGGATGATGCAGGAGGATCACAAGTCCAAGGTCAGTCTGAGCTACATAGAAAATGTCTCAAAATGTGTTACTTTATTATAATTAAATGTGTTCAAGGTAAGTACCTCACACAACTCAATCTGGCTCTACCCTGATCCCCAGGCTCCAAAACTCAAATATTAACTTCCTGTTGCTTATCTCAATCTAATATTCTAGTAGGCTTCAAATTTAGCAATTGACCAAAGGATCGGTAGTTTTTCCTAGAAATCATACTCTCTTGTTCCAGATAGTATTTAATGAAATCATCCTCCTAATTACCATGCTAGTAATTCACTAGCTATTAATCTCAGTCACTCCTTTACTTTATATGTTTACATTTTACAATTCAACAAAATGAATAGATTATCTTAGGAAATGTTGCCAATATCCACATTTATTCCTACTCAGTCCTGAAATCCTGCGTACTCATTATATATGCTCTGGACCATTGTAGTGTACAGACTCATTAATTACACACACACACACACACACACACACACACACACACACACACACACACTAAAACAGACAGAATGAACTTGAAATATAAGTGAGATAACATGACTACTGTCATCAGAAACCTTAATGGTTCCATAGTGTCTACATAGTACAAATTACAAGTTCTCCAGAACAATCTTTAGTCCAGTACCTATTTGGTACCTATCAATGTTTTCCAACTAATCTTTTTAAAGTAATATAAATAAATATATTTCTCAAGAATGTGTGGGCACATCAACACTGTCTTTGTGTCATTAGGAGTATGCCAATAAATGGTAAAGGATACCAAAGCTAAAACCAAGCAAACATTGAAGAAATCCTAATTCAACAAAGAAAAGATTTTTTTCAATTCCATTGTTTCTGTCTTTAGCAAAGAAAAGCATTCAGGGTCTAGATAGATAACTAAAGGAGTAAAAGCACATGCTGGGGTTGGGGATTTAGCTCAGTGGTAGAGCGCTTGCCTAGCAAGCACAAGGCCCTGGGTTCGGCCCCCAGCTCCGAAAAATAGGAAAAAAAAAAGCACTTGCTATTCTTGCAGAGAACCTGGGTTTTGTTTTCAGCACACACATTATACGTCACAGACATGTAGTTAACTTCAGTTCTATAGAATCCAACACCCTCTTCTGACCTCTGTATGTTAAAGCATGCATGCCGTTCATATATATACACATATATACATATGTGTGTATATGTATGTATATGTGTGTATATGTATGTATATGTGTGTGTAGAAAAATCAGCCATACACATATACAGATAGATAGATAGATATAGATAGATGAATGAATGGACAGATAGATAGATAGATAGATAGGATAGATGGACACTGATGTCCTGGAACAATAAAAAAGGTTAGAATTATGGATCAAATGCTCTAGAGGGAAAGTTGCAGCAGGAGAAGCTGTAGATGTAAGTCAGAGTCTCTCTAGAGCATCTCAATGTCCAGAACCTAATGTTTCCTTTTGAAGTTCAGTATATTTTTTAGGTAGTACATTGCTTGATATCTTTCCACCACTAGCTCAATGAACATGAATGGGGAAAAGAAGTCATGAGACCTCTGCTTTTTTCTCAAAACAGTTGACTGGCACGTACAGATGCTGCTTTGCCTTTAAATGAAAGAAAATTAATGCAACCCTTGAGGATGATTTTGTTTTGTCTGACTCATAGGGCCTCCATCTGTGTCTGTTATACAACATTGCCAAGGAAAGTACATATGAAAATCAGTCCTTATGCTATCAAGAGGCATTCATTACGGTGTAATTTGAATTTTTTAAAATATAATATTTGTCCCAGAGTCATATGGACATCTGATGAGTACCCTTTCAAGTGAGTTTTTATCTTCTGGATACAGACTTGGAGAAAATATGGCATACCTATAATTATCATGTTATAGCTTCTAGTCTGTTTATACTCCCCAACAGCCCACCACTTAAGACTTTACATTTTCTTAGGTGTATATGGGAGATGAAGACAGAAAAAAAAATCACACAAGAATTTGAAAGGCTGATATCTTATAATTTCTCTTATGATAGAGAAACAGGGAGAATGTAAATAATATAGGCTTAATTTTTGAAAGCTGGAAAGAAGAATGTTATTAATGTTAGGGTTATAAAGCCAAAAAGAGATTCCCCATATGGAGACTGTTAATTCTTACAAACATAAAGACCTCCCCGAAACCCACACAGCAACAAAAGAGTCAGACATTGTAGTGTGTGCTTGTAAGCACAGCAGTGGGGCATGGGAACAGGTATATTCCTGGGCTTGTTAACCAACCTAGACTACTTCCATCTCCAGTTCAAGAAAAAGATCTTACCTCAAAAACACGATGTAAATAATGCATAAAAAATGATACCCAGGTTTGGTCTCTGAGCTGCATACATACACACACACACACATGCACACACACACACACACACACACACACTCACACACACACACACCACACACACATCTATACACATCTATAAAAATGTGTATTTACATGTGTGTTTATGCATGTAAACATGACTACACATATGTGAACAAAACCTTCCACAATACTACCTTTAGTACCACAAGCTAATATCATTCTATCCCCTAGAAATTGTGAAAGAAGACTGCCAAATTTCCCCCTTGTTTTCTACTACTTTCACATACCATGAGACCATTTCTCTATTATGCTCAAGTTAAATCTAAAATAAAAGGTTATTTTATTATTTAAGCTAAAGACATGGATATAAGCATTCCTTACACCTATACTTCTAATTATTTTTCTTCTCTATCTCGGAAAACTATCCTGAATCCATCCACTTTTCTCTTACTTCACAGACAACACCCTGTTTGTTATATTTTGTTTTCTTTTGTATGAACAACAGCAATACCACATTTACAGAGCATTGACCTCTATCCCTATGTCTCCATCATTCAATCTCTACAAAGAAGCCAATGTGAACTCAAACAATTGAAAATCAAACAAGTTATCATCCTTATTCAAAGCTACATAATAGGTTCTCTTTTATTAGGAACAAAATAAAGTCTTCCAAAACGTGGAGCCTGGCTTCTTCAACTTCATCTAATATCACTCTTTATACTCAGATACATTTAAAAAAATCTGGCTTTGCAGAAAATCACCAAGCTTATTCTAGCATTTATATTTGATGTTTATTCCATTTGAAGCAATGTCCACTAAGCTCTTCAATCTCTCTCTCTCTCCCTCTCCTCTCTCTCTCTCTCTCTCTCTCTCTCTCTCTCTCTCTCTCTCTCTCTCTCTTTCTCTCTCTCAAACTCCCTCTCAACTATACTATCATTGCCATCATCCTCTGCTGTATTTTGAAATGAGATGATATAACACCTGTAGCTTTGGTCTTTTTGTTCAAATTTGATTGATTCAACTGTTTAGGGACTTTTACAATTTCATATTGATTTTTAAGGCTTACTCCTACTCTTATGTATGGACCACAAAAGGAACTTCAGAACTTTATTTTGTTTACTAGTGTACTTCCATTGCCATCTGCATATAAAATGCCCAATATTTCTTACATTGATATGTGAATAAGGAAATTAATTAATTACTTATTCTGTCTATTAACATGAGTATTTCTTATATACATTTCGAGTGTTATTCCCTTTCCCGGTTTCCGGGCAAGCATCCCCCTCCCCCCTCCCCTTCTTTATGCGAGTGTTTCCCCTCATCTTCTTGCCACCCTCAACAATCACGTTCACTGGGGGTTCAGTCTTAGCAGGACCCAGGGCTTCCCCTTCCACTGGTGCTCTTACTAGGATATTCATTGCTACCTATGAGGTCAGAGTCCAGGGTCAGTCCATGTATAGTCTTTAGGTAGTGGCTTAGTCCCTGGAAGCTCTGGTTGCTTGGCATTGTTGTACATATGGGGTCTCGAGCCCCTTCAAGCTCTTCCAGTTCTTTCTCTGATTCCTTCAACGGGGGGGTCCTATTCTCAATTCAGTGGTTTGCTGCTGGCATACGCCTCTGTGTTTGCTGTATTCTGGCTGTGTCTCTCGGGAGCGATCTACATCCGGCTCCTGTCGGCCTGCACTTCTTTGCTTCATCCATCTTGTCTAATTGGATGGCTGTATATGCATGGGCCACATGTGGGGCAGGCTCTGAATGGGTGTTCCTTCTGTGTCTGTTTTAATCTTTGCCTCTCTATTCCCTGCCAAGGGTATTCTTGTTCCCCTTTTAAAGAAGGAGTGAAGCATTCACATTTTGATCATCCGTCTTGAGTTTCATTTGTTCTAGGCATCTAGGGTAATTCAAGCATTTGGGCTAATAGCCACTTATCAATGAGTGCATACCATGTGTGTTTTTCTGTGATTGGGTTAACTCACTCAGGATGATATTTTCCAGTTCCGACCATTTGCCTACGAATTTCTTAAAGTCATTGTTTTTGATAGCTGAGTAATATTCCATTGTGTAGATGTACCACATTTTCTGTATCCATTCCTCTGTTGAAGGGCATCTGGGTTCTTTCCAGCTTCTGGCTATTATAAATAAGGCTGGTTGCTGTACATATGGG